>NC_077227.1:636029212-636329212 GCF_027887165.1 Monodelphis domestica
ATCCATATCGGTCTTTCTACAATTCTCTAACCTCATATTGACCTTCTTTTAAAATCAGTACTGTGTATTGGTTCCAAGTCCGCAGAGGAGTAAGGGGGCAATAGGGATTAAGCAACTTTCCCAGGGTCACAGCTGGGAAGGGCCTGAGGCCATATTTAAACCCTGGATGTCCCTTCTCTAGTCTTGGCTTTCAGTCAACTGAACCACCTAGCTGCCCCATATTCACCACCCCTAATGGCAATATAATAGGCCATTGTTATCAAAATACAACATTTGTTTAACTGTTCCCCAGTCAATAGATACTAGTTTATTTCCAGGTCCTTGCTGCCACAAAAAGTGCTGCAGTGAAGATTTTGTCATTTATGGGACCCTTTTTTTGTGTCATGGACATTCTTGGAGTCTGAGCCCCAGAGATTTTTTTCCCCTGTAATTTTTTTTAACATGTAATGACAAATTTCCACATAAATTTTCCAAAGTTATATAATCCAGATTGTCTCCCTTCCTTCCTCCCTCCTGGAGTTGGTAAGCAATTTGATCTGGGTTATACATGCGTTATCACTGAGCCCCAAAGATTTTTAAATAACTTGCCCAAGTTGTAAGTGACTGTCTAGTGATAGAGTGAACAGACCACAGGACTGATCTTCCCCTGTCATTTTATTGCCTTTTCCATTTTTGTTAAAGCTGTTTTTCTTGAGAGGTATATTTACTAAATTCCCATTGGTTTTATCTGAAAAGAGAACAAGAAATGCAATAATACAATGATAGGGCTGTCTTTCAACACAGGAGATAGATGTGGCTCTGTGGAAGGAACATTGAATTTGAGGTCACAAGACCTGGACTCAAATGCCATTTCTATCACTTATCACCTATGTGATCTTGGGAAATTAATATTAATTTCTGTGGACCTCAATTTCCTTATCTGTAAAATTAGATGTTTAGACCTAGATAACCTTACTAGTCATTTCCAATTCTAAATGTATGATTCTATGGTTGATTCTTGGACCTTTTAAGAAAGATGGGGGGGGGGGGGGCTAACAACTCTAACAATACAAATAACAATACAATACAAAGGAGTCTGATGAAGAAAAAATGCAAGGTTTCTGAAGATACCTGTATATGAACAACACTAAGACTCTAAAAGCAAAACTCACTGATTATTAACACCCTGATACTGGTCTTATTCACCCAGCCGTGCTAATGCACTGTAAACACTTAGGCACATACTTAAAGAATAATGTTATTAAATGAATATCTCCAAAAGTAGTATTCTACACATAGCATTGATTTGAATTGACTGAAGTGTAAAGAGATGAGCTAGAATTGGCCACTCCAGGCCATAACCTAACTCTTATTTGTTTTGCCATAATATATATAGCCTTTTCCCCAACATGTATATTTATTTATTTAAATAAAATAAAGTAGCACCAAATTAATTCCTTCATTGTTTTAATGGCAAATTTCTGATATTTCCCTTGTCTTCTCAGGGGACAAAAAGGTCAGGGGGAAGAGGGATGTATTTTTAGGATTTCCCCTTGTGATTTTTTTCCCTAACATTCATCTGGACAGAGACATTTCCTGTAAGAAACTTCAAGTCTCTACCCTAGTAGAGCAAGTTTCTTAGCCATATTTTACCAAGAGTGAAGATATTCATTCCATGCTGAGAACATGAACCCTTGACATTTTGAGTTCCCTATCTCCAATTTTATTGCTCTTCTGAGTGTTAAGAGTTAGTGTTGCTAATGTCATCCCATTTCCGAGACCAGAGCAATAAAATGAGTTTAAATTGCCCTCTCCCTAGAGTTCATCAGAATGTTTTTTGGGAGGAAAAGGATATTACAGAGGGTATTTGATTTGGAAATTTGCATGCTTTGTTTAACACTTTCTTTAAGGAAATGACTTGAGAATTTCCTTTTTTTGTTTGTTTTTTCCATTTGGGGAAAAGAAGAATAACCTGACAGAACATTAGCACATTTTTCCTCTTCTGAAGTAATTCTACTCTTGGGCCTCAGTTACCTCCTCTGTACAATGAGGCATTGGACTTAAGTGACCTTTGAGGTTCCTTCAACCTCTAAATCTAGTTCCTAGGATCCCTGGGAACCCACAAAAACTAAATCTGTATTTGAAAATTGGCCTGTATCAAATTTGATGGAGGTTTTGTGGTTTGTTTTGTCCTGGAACTGTGATTTCAGCCCTCGAACAAATCCCAGCAGGCCCAATTGTCAACCTGCTTGTTATCTACAACCTAATGGTTTTATAGAGAGTTGTCTGAGGGCATGAAGAGGTTAAGTAATTTGCCCATGTTCACACAGCTAGTTTGACACCAGCCTACTTCTCACTTCCTGGCCTGGCCTTTCTTGACCTGACCTGGCCTTTCCATGTGTTGACACAATTTTTAATAATTGTTTTTCAGAATTTGTGATCCATGTTCTCCCTCTTCCTCTCCCCTCCCCAAGATGACAGATGATATGATAGAGGTTTTATATGTGTTATACATTACATATTTCCATGTTCATCATGTTGTGAAAGAAGACACAAATGGCTTACACTAGAGAAAAATTCATGGAGGAAATAAAATGAAGAATCGTATGCTTCATTTTGCATTTGGATAGTGTCAGTTCCTTCTATGGTAGCGGTAGCCTTTTTTGTCATGAGTCCCTTGAGGTTGTCCTGGATCCTTGCATTGCTAATAACAGTTCATTCATTTACAGTTAATCATCAAGCAAAGTCCTCACTTTCTTACCAGCTTTTACCAAAGCACAAAATTAAAAGGAGAAAAAGAATATAGATTTTGGTCAAGGTAAATGATAAAATAATAAAAAGTCAACATTGAAGAGTTTATAGAGCTCTTTTAAGGAAGTTATTTTGTTCATATCTTGAAAAAATCCTGTGGATTTGACGCAATGAGTGTTGTTATTCCCATTTTACATATAAAGAAAATTAGATTAAGCAAAGTCAGGCACCTAGATAGGTTGACTGTGGGACTCAAACCCGAGACCTATAGACTCCCAGTCTGATGTTTTTCCACCATACCAGGTAGCTGCTCCTCAAGATCTTGAGCCAACTCGGCCTTTCCTCTGGGCCAATCATAGTTTAAGTGACAGGAAATGGAACTACTTTATTTTCAAGGTGTGTGCATATTACTAAATAATATGCAGTCTAAAAGCATTTCCCTTGAGTGTCCTTTCTTTGAGCTAGATTTGATGAGTATTTATTTCTAAATCCTTTCTGGTTGCAATGCATTTCCCATGAAGCTTCTTTCTGAGAGCTGGGTTTATGAAAATGTCTTGAATGTAGTGAATGCACCATATTTCATTAATTAACTTTGAGGGTCAGAAGTATTACTGAATATCAATAGATTTTTTAAATTGACATATTAAGCTCTTAAAACCTGACAGGAGGATTGGATTCCAACATCATTCCACACCTCCTTCTTGTCTTTTTTGAGTTATTGAGTTAAATTTACCCAAAGGCTGTCTTTTTCAATGTGTTTTAGAAATGTAACAGGTTATCATATGGGCCAAAAAGACCTTAGAAAATGTTTCGGTAGATGCTGCAGATGGGCAGGTTTACAGTATGTTAAGGAAAATGAAAATGTTTTACTTAATTACTTAAAGAAAAAATATTTTTGAGTTATTGGTTCATTTTGCTTCCCTATAATAGATACTTCTGAATAAACCCCCAAATAAGCTCCTCTGTAAAGGATTATTCCCTTCCAAATAGAAATGCTGTCATGGGTGCTAGGTAGCACAATGGGCAGAGTGTGGAGCCTGGAGTCAGGAGAACTCATCTTCTTGAGTTTGACCACAGACACTTAGTCTGTGTGTTCCTGGGCAAGTCACTTAACCCCATTGGCTTCAGTTTCCTCATCTGTAAAATGAGTTAAAGAAGGAAATAGCAAACTGCTTTATCTTTGCCATGAAAACCCCAAATTGTGGTGACAGAATTAGACACAACTAATACAACTGAACAAAATAGCAATAATTATATTTGACTAGAATATTGTTGTATCACTGTATTGATTTCTATTTACATTGTTATAGCCCTATCACCTAGTTTTCTTTTGATTATAATTTCTTTGTGTGATCTTAGACAAGCTATTTCACTTCACTTGGCCTCAGTTTCCCCATCTGTAAAATGAGACAGTGATTTCATCACTTCAAATTAATATTCCAGTGTTTCTTTAAATTCTTCACATTTGTTCTTTGAAGTATAGTGATATTTCATTATATTTTATATCATAATTTCTTCAGTAATTCCATAATTGATGGCCTAATGTCTTGTTTCTACTTTTCTACTATTAAACATTTTTGTACACCAAGGGTATTTTCTTGCCATCTGACCTTATTGGGATACCATCACAGGAGTGAAGTCTAGGTAAAAGAACATGGGCAATTTAATAACTTTTTCTTGGATAATTCCAAATTGTTTTCCAAAATGATAGAACCATGTCACAACTCAAGCACCAGTAAATTACTGAGCTTGTCTTTCCACAGCCTGTTCAAAATGGTTTTTTTGATCTTTGCTAATTTGATAAATGGAAATGAAGGAATAGATACCTCAGGATCAATCTGTTTATCTTTGTGTGAGTATTAGAAGGCAGATAAATCATTTATTACTACATATTATGATACATAACATTATTGTGTTAACATTTTTCTCCATGTCAAACTAGAATGTTTTTTATCTTATCCTTCATTTTTGAGGCTGATTTCATGTAATCAAAACACTCATAAAACCCATTTTGATTGACTTTATTCCACCATAGAAACCTGAGCTGAATAGTTAGCATTTATTAAGCACCTGCTATGTACTAAGCATTGTGCTAAGTGCTAGGGACACAGAGAAAGATAAAAAGACAGATCCTGCTCTTAAGGAGCTCACAGACTAATAGAAATGAATATGACCCAGTATCAAATGTTAGGCTGAAAATTTTATATCAGCAGAACTAAAGTTGAAAAGAAGAATACAGGATTTCCCTTCATTTCCTATTGGCAAGTCTCACAGTGCAACTTGGGGTTAGTCCGTTGTCCTCAAAGAGGACCCAAATGGCATCACTATATAGAGGTCAGTGTACAGTGTGGCTACCTGTGGCTGGTCAGGCCAGTATGGGTTCAGAGGACTATACAGCAGGTTGGGCATAAATAGCCAATAGGAACATTTGGGATGAAGATGACTCTGAATTGGTGCAACTCACCTTTTTTTTGTGCTCCTGGGATTCTGCATTGCTTCTAGAATACACCACCTTTCAACTAGAGAAGTACAACTTATAAATAATAGCTAGAATGTACATAGCACCTTAAGGTTTGCAAAGCACTTGGCAAATATTGTCTCGCTTTATCCTTACATCTGAGAGTAGATGTGGTGATGATCCCCATTTTTACAGATAAGGAAACTGAGTGTGAACTTTGGATTACTCCACCCTACTTAGTCTAACAAAAACAGGAATGTTTACACCCGTATTAAGGATTAAGTATTGAGAAGAATGGCCTATGACAGACAAGTGCTAGCAAATGACAAATCAGAAACAACTGACAGACCCTTGGGCTGTCCTAAGTCTAGCTTAAGCTACCATTGGTACATGTGAGATGCAAGAAAGTGATGTAAAATCCGTCTATATATTTCGTGTCACTTTCTCTCTCCGGTCTCTTTGGCGGTGGAGAGGTGGCTGGTGGCAGCATGCTGAGCCTTTCGGCATCTTGGCGTGGCAGCAGTTATTGTCTGGGTTAGCAGTGACTTTCTTGATACCATACTAGAAGAAGCCTAGTAACCTAGTTCAGGTGAGGCGTCTTCTCTGAGCTCTCTTGTAGTTAAGGATGATTCTTTCCTCCTTTACCTTCCAAACACCATCCTCTTAGAAAAAGCCTCTAATCTTCAAAGACTTTGTGACAGAGGACTTGAACTCCCCCTGGCACAGGCCAGGTGGGAGAAATCCTATACCTTTACCCTCTCTCTTCTCCTTAATTCTTTCCCTCTATAATAATTAAACCATCATAAATTTCCAAGCTGACTTGGGTATTTTATTTGGGATATTGTCTGGTGACCAAAAATAATTTGCATTAGGTCACAACCCTAAAATTATCCTTACATGAGGCAGATAGCAGTTAACTGACTTGACCAGAATCATATCTTTAGTAAGTATCTGGGGTCATATTTGAATTCAAGTTTTCCTAACTCTGTACCCAATGCTTGAACCACTGTGACATCCAGATTCTGGTGCATAATCCTCCAGGATGATAGGAGACCTCAGAAATCAGCTAATTAGGGGTAGCTAGGTGGTACAATGGATAGAGTGCCTGGGATTGGGAGGACCCAAGTTCAAATGTAGAATGAGATACTTCTTAACTGTGGGACCCTGAGCAAGTCATTCAACCCCATTTGCCTAGCCCTTTTGTCTTAAAGTTGTTACTAAGACAGGAAGAGGATGTTTGCAGGAGGAGAGAGAGAGAGAGAGAGAGAGAGAGAGAGAGAGAGAGAGAGAGAGAGAGAGAGAGAGAGAGAGAGAGAGAGAGAGAGAGAGAGAGAGAGAGAGAGAGAGAATATAAATAATGAAACTCTCACTTTGTAGAGTGAAAAAATGAAGCCCTGAAAGATTGTGAGTTGGTCACTGGAGAACATGTGATATCCAAAGCATTCTAAACTTTGCCTATTTGTGTCCTAATTCCTGCATTATTTTTATTTTATCTTCATGATTACCCCAGGGAGGTAGATTTTATCTCCCCTGGATCAAATAGCTAGCTTAGTTCCAACACCCAGGACCCCTCACACCTCCAGGGAGTGAAGTAAATTCTTCCTTAACACCTTTGATACTGCTACAAATTCTGAGTGAAACATTTTGAATTGTACAAAAAAAACCAAAGCAACTTTTCTCTTTCTCTGCACATGAGCCCCTTCTTTATTTTCCCTCTTCTCCATCCTTCTCTTCTCCCTTAGGACCACAAAGAGATTGTTTATGAGCTGCCTGAGAAAGCCTTAAGCTCTGCTCTGTTCCAGGCTGTGCTTCCTTCCCAGTTGGAGAGGCATACCTGGGGTGAGAGTGGGCCCTCAGGGCCTGTTAATTGTGTTATCTCCTGTGCTCTGGAGTCTGACATGGAAGTGACTGACAGCAATTTCCTGTTTACCTGGAGAGAGACAATGGAGGATTTAGCCATTGGGATTTAGGAGGGGGAGAATCCATAGGATGGGATTGCTCAAGTAAACTGAGGAGGGGCTGGCATGAGGGAATGGAGGCAGAACTTGGAGGAAACAATAGTGAACCAACGGGAGCTTTTAAGAAAGACCTTCCCTAGTAGCTGGAACATTGACTTACATGCTATTCTGAAGAAAGACTTTGTCCCCAGCTCTCCCAGGCAGAATCCCTTGGCAGGGAGGCTAATATAGGTTAAGCTACCATCTCTACCCAACTGACTGTCGTTGATTCCCTGGAGCTTGTTGCATTCAGTCACAGGTGAAGTTGGAGAGAAAACTAACCCTCCAGGTGAGTAGTGATGAAGCAGTTGTTTACTGTTGTGTATTAGCAAGAAATGGAGGAACCTGTGCAGGTTGTGTCCATTCTCTTTTTTTAAAACCTTAAACCTTTACCTTCTATCTTAGAATCAATACTTTGTATTGGTTTCGAGGCAGAAGAACAGTAAGGGCTAGACAAAGAGGGTAAAGTGACTTGCCCAGGATCACACACAGCTAGGCAATGTCTGTGGTCAGATTGGAACCCAGGACCTCCCATTTCTCATCCTGGCTGTCAATCCACTGAGCCACCTAGCTGCCACCAGTTCTGTTTGTTCTTATAGAAATCTAATCTTTTTGAGGTTAGAGGAGTTGTCATTTTGGGGTGCATCAATCAATCAGTAAACATTTCTTAAGTGCCTACTATGTACCAGATACTCCATCAGCTTTTATGTTCTATTTTGGGTGCTATATTCTGAATAAAGTGTTGATGAAGATCACAAGTGCAAATAAACAACCCCTAACAAGCATTTTTAAATAATCAACATGGTATGTTGAAGAAACACTGAGATACCACTAAATTAGATTCAATTCTCCTCTGACCTTCCATGGGAGGGTTACGTGGGGCAGTCTGATTCCTTAAAGGATTGCTTTTTTTAAAAAATCCTGTTTTGGCACTTTTCATGCCCTTTAATAGGAGTCCCCCTCCACTAGAGCTTGCTACCCCATTATCCTCCTTATCCCAAGCACTATCTCATGTCTTCCCATAAATTGTTTACTCTGATGAAGGCTTTCCTTTTATGTTTTGTTTTTATTTTGAGAACCCCTCTGCCATAGATGCTATAATTGCTGATTTTATTTTCTCTCCATGTAAACCATGTCCTTTTCTAGCCATATATTTTCTCTCCTATATATGTATGTAAAATATTTTATTTTTCTCTATCACATGTAAAAACAATTTTTAACATTGTTTTTTCAAAATTTTAAATTCTAAATTCTCTCCCTCCATATCCTCTTCCTTCCTTGAGATGGTCAGAAGTTTTATCTGGGTTGTACATTTCCACATTTAGCCATATATTTTCTATATGACTTTTTTAATACTACTACTCATACTTTAGGTAGTGTTGATAATATGCTTGCAGTCTACTAAAGAGGGGGCATATTTCCTTTGCTTCGGGAGTTATTTATAATTTTAGGTACTCCAAGATTCCACTGTTTAAGAGATTATAGTCAGAGAGTATCACCATAATATTGGTGATTTTAAAAAAAGATCGACTTTTTGTAACAGTGAAGAGTTTATGATTACTGGATGCTTACTGCAATTTGCCCGAATGTGCTTTTTACCTACTCACTTCTAGGTCCAGCCCATTTTCTGTAGCACCTGTCCAAAATAGACAGCGGATGAACTGATTTGTCAGCTTGTCATCCAGTTGAAAGCTGTCATCTCCAGAAATGTTCTCATCTCATCTATTTTGTTTTTCTCGTGTGAATGGTTTAGCCTAATTTCTTTCATGACTGAATTTTATATAGACTTTACAGCATTCCAAGGCTTGATGCAAATATGATGCTGTATATGAATAGTAATATTGAATGTTCACAATGGCCATATGCGTTTATAGTACCAATGATGTCCTCATTTTATGGATGATAAACTGGAAGATTAGGAAGTTTTAAGTTGACATATTTTTAAAGTTCTTTGCATAGTACCTGGCATATAGTCAGTGCTTCAGAATTTATTGTTATTATTGTAGCTAATGAGAGTCATCATTGAGATTCAAAGCCTGGACTTTTGACTCCCAAGTTCAGGGCTATTTCCAGGTCTGCCACTTCTTTTAAAGAAGGTAGGAGTCCCATTGTCATCTGAACATTATCCAAGGCTCTTCTGTGCCACTAGCCAAACACTTTTGACAACCATATAATTTTGCTTAATATTAGTTATTTAGTGGGTCATTGGACAAAGCTCTACAAAACAAGACTTATCCTGAATGATTTTGAGGAATGGGGTGGTTGTGGAAGACATTTTGGCTGAAGAATCTCCAAGGTCTCACATCCAACCAAAGCAAATGAATTCTCAAAGTTGCTAAATAGACACTGCTGGATCTGATGTTCCTTCTGCCTATTATTTGTAATAGTAAAAAGGTAGTCTGTTACAGGAAATCAGCTGGGAAAGGTTTTTGATGTTTTGCAATTCTTTTGTACCATGTTAAAAATTATAGGCTTGTTCATCTCACTAAATAGATATTCCTAATTTGGCTACTGAGCTTTATATATATGAATGTGGCCAAATCTTTTCACCACTGGCTTTCAATGTCTTCATCTTTATAAGATGACTAGATTAGATGTTCATTTCTAAAAGTCCCTTCTAACATTCCCATCCCTGATTTTATGGCTGCATTGTTGCCTGCTTGACTTTTCTTTGGTGCTCATTGAGGTAAAGATGGGCCATAATAGCCGTGTTTGCTTCCCTCTCTAAAGATGCATTTGTGGGTTCTAAAAGGTTTCATTCTATTGGGTTCTGTCTAGAGGAAAGGGAGATGTTTCATCTTTTAACCTTCTAGCCTCTTCACTAACAAATGTAACCAACAGGGGCTTTCTTAAAAAAAAAATAATAAGCCAAGATGCCCTTTATTTTTTTATTTTATTTAATTAGATGATTTAGAATATTTTTCCATGGTTACAAGACTCATGTTCTTTCCCTCCCCTCCCCCTGCCCCCTTCCCATATCTGACGCATGATTCCACTGGGTTTTACATGTGTCCTTGATCAGAACCTATTTTTATGTTGTTGGTATTCATACTAGGATGTTCCTTTAGAGTCTACATCCCCAGTCATATCCCCCTTGACCCATGTAATCAAGCAGTTGTTTTTCTTCTGTGTTTCTGCTCCCACAGTTCTTCCTCTGGATGCAGATAACGGTCTTTCTCATATGTCCATCCAAATAGTTCTGGATCACTGCCTTGCCACTAATGGAGAAGTCCATTACATTCGATTGTGTCAGCGTGTATCAGTCTCTGTGTACATTTTCTGCTCCTCTCACTCTGCACAAGATGCCCTTTAGAAACACAAATCCAGTCATACCTTCTCTTTCTCAAAGGCAGTGAATTTTGCAGCTGATAATGATCTGATTTTTTTCCCTTCTGGCAAATACATGGGGGTGGGGGGAGTAACCTGAAATTATTTAGTAAACTTCCAATTATCTGCATTATCAAACAGGTTAATGCCCTATACCTATAAATCCCCAAATCTATCTTTCTGTTTAATTTAATCCAGTTTGAGATGTCCAATAAGCATGTGGCAAGGTGTCACTATAGCTCAGCAAAGAGATATGACCGAGCTATATACATTTGAGAATCATCAGCATAGAGATGATAGCTGATGAGATCACCAGATTTAATAGTAGAGTGAAGCAATTTATTTAACCCTTACTTTTTGTCTTAGAATCAATACTAGATAATGGGTCCAAGGCACAAGAGCAGTAAGAGCTAGGCAATTGGGATTAAGTGACCTATCCAGGGTCACACAGGAAGCATCGGAGACCATATTTGAAGCCAAGACTTCCCATTTCTAGGTCTGACTCTCAATCCCCTGAGTTACCTACCTGCTCCCTAGCAAATTTGTTCAATTCCAACTCAAATTTAAGCATTCCAAACCTTGAAGCCCAGCTTCAACATTATGGAGCCAGAGAGGAGGCTAGAAAATAGAAAATATCCTGAAAAATATTTGTTAAGCAGATAATCCACTTTAATAGAAAATTAAGTTGTAAAATCAGTCAGTAGACATCTATTAAAAATTTACTGTTTCCTTAGGCACTATGGGAGTTAGGTCCAAAAAAAAGTAAAAAAGCAGTATACTGACTGGGGAGGACATGTCAATAACTAGGTACATAAAAATCCATGTGCAAAGTAGATAGAACTTGCGCAGAAAGAGAAAAGCAGAGGAGCTTGAAGAACTAGGAAAGACTTCCCTTCAGAAAGAGGGATTTAAGCTGAGCCTTGATGGGAGCTAGGAGAACACAAATGCAAAGGTGAAGGGGCAGAACTTTCAGGTGTGGGGTGCAGCCAGTGCAAAGACAGGGAGATGGGAAATGGGAATGTGGTGTTTGATGAACTAAAAATTCTTTAATGTAAGTAGAACATTGAGTATATTAAGGGGAGTAAGATATAAGCTTCTGACTGAGATTCAGTTAGCTCTCTCTATCTTGAGAAGCCTAGGAGGGAGGTCTGGCCAAGCCTTTCTCCTGGCGATATACTCACCTTTTTCCTCTTCTGGTGACTGGACATTCTCCCCCCACCAATTCGCAACTGAAGGGACAGCTGAAGAAGACATTTAAGCCTCTGTCAAACTTACTCACAGCTCCTGGTGCCCTGGGTCTGAACTGTGGCCAGGAGGCCAAGGGCCAAGCCTGACACTCTCAAGGGACCCAAGGCTGCCATGGCCTGGGTTCCCCAACTTGAGAGACAGAAAAGGGTATTAGAGTAGGGACACCTCTCCCCGCTTTCCTCACCAATTCCCTTCCTGCCAGCCATTCCTTTGTGTTACCCCAGCTGACTTAGTATATGTTAAAGTTGTTGTCCTTTCCCAAAGTGACTCAAGTGGGAGTGGGACAGCTTGGGGGAGGCGGGGAGTAATCTTCCTGAGAAGAAATACCAGCTGCCTTTCCTTGACCTTGCTTTGAGGGGGAAGATATCCATCTCTCCTCTATCCCTTTTACCACCAACTAATTCCTCCATTACAGAATCAAAAAGACCTGAGTTCAGTTGCTGCTTCATTCTCAGATGCTTTGGGTCTTTCAAAGCCTTAGTTTTCTCATTTTCTAAATGAGCACTTACCTCACAAGGTTGTTATGCGAGTCAAATGAGACAACATCTGTAAAGCAGTTTCTTGGTAACAACTCTATGTGATAAATATTACAAGCATTCTCTCCATTTTGCAATTGAAGAAATTGAGAGAAAATCCAATGCCGGGAGTTCTCAGAACTAGTAAGTAATTGAGCTAGGGTTTAGACCCAAGGCTCCTGAACACAAGCCCAGCTCAGGTCTGCCTTCCACATATGCCTTACTTGGGATTTTTGTCTTAAATGACACTGATTCTCCATGCAAAATAACCCTTCCATCTTTTTGTTTAAATCCATCTGTCCAAATAGCATCAAGGGTATTCCTATATTGCATAGAAATTTGAAATCTTACATGTCACCAACTCCTAGAATTCTAAAGTGATCCAACCCTCCTTCTCTCTCCCTGTCAATTAAATCACCCTTTTCTTGAAATTAATTAAACAGCTTAAGCTTGATTTACTCTAAGATGGTTAAAGAAAAGGAAAAGAAAACACAAAATCATGTCCATCCTAGGTAGGAAAATGGTGTATCCAATCCTACACAGGAGTGATGTAGGTCATACAGTCCCCAGCATAGTTTAAACTAAGATAGAATTTTGCCTGGGATGAAAACTTTGGCTAAATTTTCCAAGAAAAATAGAAAATGTAGACTCTATTGATGGTTATATTTTGAACATGTCTGGGAATTAAGTAAACCACATCATTACATAACATTTTGGGGTTGCAATGAACTTTTCACATTAACCTTGAAACATGTGTGGATACTACAAATAATGATTATTCCTCTTTTATAGATAAGGAAAGTTGGGTTCATAAAATTTGGTGTTTAATTAAAATTGCCTAAAATTTAAAACTAACTATAAATTTTTAATATTTTTAAAATTTAAAGTTAACTAAAAATGATAATGTATAGATTGAAATTTAGGTAATCTTCACTATGAATTCAATATTATTTCTCTAGGTAATCAATGACTGTGGGATTATAAAAGCTAGAAGGGACTTTAGAGGCTATTTAATCCAACCCCTTCCTTTTATATATGAGGAAATTAAATTTCAAAGAAGTTAAGTGACTTACCTATGGTCAAAGAGCTAGTATGACTCATCTTTCTAATTCCCTAGCCCAACTCCATCTAAACTATACTACTCTGAAGAAGTTTCTGAAAGGAAGAGATTCCATTTTTATGATTATTAGCCCTATTGTGTTTACAATTCTGGTCCATCATATTGCAAAACCTTGTGTTTTGTGGTTTTTAAAAAATATATGTATCGCTAATACATAGGTTTTTAAATTTATTTTTAGGTCCATTCCTTTTTTTTTTAAATTACATTTGGAAACAATTTTCAGCAATTCTTTTCTGGCTTTCTGATTTCTGACTTTCTGATTTTGTGATCCAAGGTTTTAAATTTCTTAATCAGGACTTTTTTTTTTTTAATTGGGGTCTTCCTACTAGAACATGTCAAACCCAGGAACAAAAGCTATGAAATCAGATGGCAACTAACCATTGTTGTATTTTACTGCTTTGGGGTTTCTTTCCAATATATTCATATCCCATCTGTCACACATATCTCCCCCCACACCCCATGCCACTTTTCACTAAATCTGATTGGAGTGGGAGGGATTAAAGATGTTGGTTGATACTTTGGCAGAGCCGCTATGAGCTTGTGTGTGTATTTTACTTTCTATTTTAATTTTCCCCAATTATATGTAAAAAGTTTCTAGCATTTTTAGAAGAATGTTGTGTCTCAAATTCTCTCTTCTTCCCTCTCCATCCTCCCTAACATCCACTTGCTGCCCCTTGAGATGGTAAGCAATCTCATAGATTTTACAGGTGTACTCACATAAAACATTTTCCCATATTAATCCTTTTGTGGAAGGAAACCAAAAGAAAGTAAAAACATTTGTTTTGGACTGGATTCAGACTCCTCCGTCCTTTTTCCCGGAAACCAAATGGCATTTTTTATCATGAGACCTTTGGGAGAGTTTTGACTCATTGTATTGCTGAGAATAGCTAAATTATTCACAATTATTCATTGTACAGTGTTCCTGTCACCGGGTATATTGTTCTCCTGGTTCTGCTTATTTCACTCTGATTCGATTGGTGTAATTCTTTCCAGGTTTTTCTGAGCTCTTCCTGCTTGTCCCTTCTAACAGCAAAATATTACAATTACATGATAACCATCATATACTATAACTTACTCAGCCATTCCTCACCTGACAGGTTTCACCTCACTTTCCAATTCTTTGCTCCTACAAAAAAGAGCTGCTTTAAATATTTTTGTACATATACGTCCTTTCCCTTTTTGTTTGTTATCTCTTTGGGATGCAAACCTAATAAGTACTATTGTCAGGTCAAAAGAAATAGACTGTTTTCTAGTCCTTTGGGCATATGTGACCGTACCTATTCCCTGGAAGGATCCTAGAAAATTATTTGACCTTGAATCACTTTAAAATTTGAGGAGATCCTTTGTCAGATTGATGCTCAGCTTGTGAGTACAAATGTGTTGGTGCTTAATGCCTGCTTTTCAGTGTCTCTGAATGAAAAAGAAGAGGACAGAGTTAGGGGTATAGCATCACTCTTTGGAGTCATTTTCCACCAAACTAGTCCTCTTGTTAGCATAAACTTGATCCCTGCTGCTGGCTAGCAGACTTGTCCAAGCTTCTGTACTGTGGATCCGTGTGGCTTTCATAGGCTCTCTCTCAGCACTGTCTTCCCTCTAGTGGCCCCAGGGAGAGCTTAAAAGAGATAAAATAATGGGTAGAAGGAAGAAATGTGGTTTTCCTTCCCACACCACGACTCCAGATTCATTCTTTCAGTGGTGCAATTCACACCCACCTCTTTGGAAGATTTGCCTGGAATAATGGATTGTAAATAAGTTTCAACTTCTGATACCTCCTGTCTCTCATGGCTACTTTTCAACTTAATGATGGACATAGAAGCAACATTGTAATGGAAAGACTGCTCTTCTAGAAACTAAGAGGCCTGGGTTCTCAAGTCACTTAACTTTCATCTGTTGAATGAGGAAATTGAATAGACCATGGTTCAAGACCATTTCTGGTACTATGGGGGAGGGGGGTGTTAAACCCCTACCTTCCATCTTAGAATCAATACTGTGTATTGGTTCCAAGGCAAAACAACAGCCAGGGCTAGACGATGGGGGTTAGTGACTTGCCCAGGGTCACACAGCTAGGAAGTGTCTGAGGTCAATTTTGAACCCAGGACCTCCCATCTCTAGGCCTGGCTCTCAATACTGAGCTACCCAGCTGTCCCTACCACTAGTTTTAAAGAGTAAAATACTGTGTTGATACTGTACAGTATCCCAGACAGAACTGGGTTAGAGGATTGGTGGTTTCTATTTGAGGAATGGGGGGAGGAAAGGCAAGACAAGTGGAAAGCTGCATTTCGCCGATCCCCTGATCCACACCTAAGACACGGTTGGTGCATACTGAGATACCTGTCTATTTTTGTTTGCAGTAGAACTCTAGCTTTTTTTTAACCCCTACTTTCTATCTTAATAACAGCTCAGAGACAAAAGAGCAAGGGCTAGGTGAAGGACGGTTAAGTGACTGGCCCAGGGTCACATAATTAGAAAGTGTCTCAAGCCACGTCTAAATCCAGGACCTTCCAATTCCAAGGTTCTATCCATTCTCTCCAGTCCCTTAGCTGCCTCAGCTCTAGGTATTATGAATATTAGCTTTCTATAAGTCACACAAAAGTTTGTTAGTATTCGAATAAGAAAATGACTGTTATGTAGTATATAAAGTGGATTTTTAAGATCTAAAAAAATAGAATTTTGCATTCAAAAGATGGTTAATGATCTGTGTGGGTATAATTTTTAGCAGACTAAAGTATAATGATTTAGACAGCTTTTCTTGAAATGTACTAAATTCCTTTATTAAAGGAATTCCTGACTTTTGGTTAAGTAAATAAACACTCGGATATTCTTCCCATCAACACTTCCTTCCCTTCTTTACCCCAGCCTCCCTTATATTTGGATTTCTATAAATTGAGATACATGTTTGAGTCTGTACTGTAGAGAAAGAAAACCTTAATTTGAACTCTAGGGACCTCACTTAAAATTCTAGCTTTTTTATTGAGTTATTGCTGCTATCATCTTAAGCGAGATACTTACCCTCTCTGGGCCTCAGTTTGCCCATCTGTAAAAATGAAGGGGTTGTACTAGATAGATTCTAAGGATCTTTCTAGCTTTAAGGTAAGACTTGTGATTATATGAATTTATACTGAAATTAAGCCATATTACTTCACTTTTCAACTCATTTTTAAAAAGCATTTAATGTACATCTAGGATATGCCAGACATACAAAGGAATACTAATACAATAGTGAAATGGCTCCTGTTCTCAGAATCTGCATCACTTTAAAGTGAGTTGAAATCCTTTTCTAACTGTTAGAATTAGACAAAGAAGGGACAGCTTGGGGGCACGGTGCATAGAAAGTGAGGCCTGGAGAGGAGAGGTCCTCGGTTCAAATGCAGTCTCCTTTCCTAGCTGTGTGATCCTGGCCAAGTCACTTAACCCTCATTGCCAAGCCTTTAACAATCTTCTAGCCTTGATTCTAAGATGGAAGGTAAGGGTTTTCTTAAAAAAAGAATTGGTCAGAGTCTCGTGGTAGGTAGTATTATGTTAATGTGAAAGATGCCCCCTTTTAATGAAAAGGCTATATATTATTTGTATCAGTATGGCAGCCACACGAACTGAATTTTCGTGTGTGTGTGTGTGTGTGTGTGTGTGTGTGTGTGTTTAATTATTGTCTTGTCTAATTTGGGGGTTGTAAACCATCATGCCTATTTTCATAGACTCTTAACATGAACAATCCAGTAATTTGCTTTGTTTGACTCTATATGTTTGTTACCAAGTATTTTGTTTATTTGGTTGAGTTTTTGTTTTTCTTCTTTTGGTCCAGGGAAGGGAGGAGAGGGAAAAAATTAATACTTGTTATGGGGGTTGGGGCGAGTGGTTGGGGTGTTGTTTTTTTTAATTCAGTCCAAGAATCCAAAAGTAAGTTACAGATTTACTTAAAATTGATTGTGTTGAGCAAATTCATTTTTTCATAAATACATGACTGTAAAATCTATGTCAGATAGCTTATCATTCCGGTGAGGAGGAAGGGACAGGACAGAGAGAGAATTTGGGGGCTCAACACTTTTTTTAATATTGAAAATTGTTTTTTACATATAATCATGGAAAAAATAAAATAAAATCCAAAAAGAACTATAACTCGAAAGGCTGTGCATGGGTTAGCCAGCCTTGCAATCAAGTGCCACCTCAAGTACATACTAGTTTGGCTTCCAAAAGCAAGTGACCATGGGACATTTTACCTCTTTTTAGTGCTCCAGGAAATTCTCAGAAATGATAAGTTACAAAGAAATTTCTAGTCTTGATTAAGTGAGGTAGAGTTGGCACCATGAAGTCATTGGTCTTTTTTTTTTTAACTAAACCTTTTTACTCATATCTAAGTATCTAGCAAACCAGGTTGTTGAGGGAATTTGAATTTGGCTATTTTGGACTAGATGGCATAATCTGTAGTTCCTTCTGAGATTCTCTTTTTAAATGTGTCCCTCTGCAATTTCTAGAGATATGTGGGTACCTGAGGTGTCATTATTTCTGTAATATGTGGTCGTCATTGACTACCTCCACACATATTCACCCTTCTATTTATTCTTGTCCTTATAATTCACTTAATTTTCTTCTCATAAAGGAAAACTTAGAACCTGCTGATCATAAATTTCTTAACAGAACTGTTTTTACACAAAATGAGAGAGTGGGAGGGAGAGGGAAAGGAAGAGGGAGAGGGAGAGGGACAGGGAGAGATTTGCCCCTCTCTTTGTACCAAAGAAGTCTAAATTTTTTTCTTTTTTCATTTATGGGGTATTTGCAGTATCTTAATGTAAAATATGGGTGAAGTATTTGGTCATAAGCTCAATGTAGGTCATCTACTCATCTTCATGTTCTCTTCACAATCTAACTTTTTCCTTATTTTAACTTTTAAAAAAGAAATTGTGTATATTTATGATATTAAAAGATAAAATGTTTACATTATACAATACTATACACGATTCTGAGTTTCATTGTCATCTCCTGACCTTCACATGTTGTCTGTAGCTTCTATAATACTCCTCCCCCCAAATTCCAATTTCTTATTTAATTTTATTTAATTAAAATAAAACCCCTGATATCTCAAAAATGCAGTGGGGAAAGTTACAGTGTAGAAGGGATACCTGTGTGTGTGTAAAATCCAATATATAATAAATAATTCTATTCATATTCAATTGAAAATATAGAATATATTTATCCTACTTATATTCAATATTTACAAAATGCTTTCGTTTGATGAACTAGATGAGTGCTATTCTCCTCGTTCTCTCAGGCTAAATGATTTGACACAGTAGGTCCCATGCCTATGAGTTTCAGAGGTGGGGTTCAAATTTAAGTCTATCAGCCGTCACATATAGTGCTCATGAATAAACTATATAAGCTCAGTGTGTCAGCTTATCTTATTAGAACACACAACAATTGGCAAAATGTTTGGTAAATCTATGGATAATACATATTTAAGACAAATTTTTAAAATTCAGAATTGGTTTTATGTGATTTCTGCATTAGCCTAAATGGCACTGAGAATGAATTAGTTTTTTACAATATGCTTTTCATAAAGAAGATTCTAATAATTTTTCTTTCCGTTCTTCCAAAATCGTCTTTTTTTAAAGTGGGGAATAGAGAGAGCAATAGAAAAGAAGATATCAGTAGGGAATGATTTCAGAGAGATTTCTTGTTGGGTATTATGTCTCTTTTCAAAGCTTTGCAGGCCCTCTTTATTAGGTTCTGAGATGGGGAGTTTCCAAATCTATGGTCTGGCTAGTTAAGTCACCAGGGTGGCCAAAGCTGTTCCTTACAGTTGGGTTAGCTCTGCTCTATCCAAGGGACACCGACTGCCCTAATCTTGACCAGTCATCTTGCATACATTTTAATAAGAATAACTAAATGGGAATGTATATAGATGTCTCAGAGCAAATCCAGCCCCATAGCTAGAGAGACTAGATTGCTTAGTGATTTGACCTTCACATTCTTTTTACAAACTTTTAACTTTTTACTTATTTTAACTTTAAAAAAGAAATTGTGTATATTTGTGATATTAAAAATAATGTTGTTATACAATAATATACATATATTTTATTCATTTCTGAGCTTCTAAACTCAGCTAGAGTTTAGAACTTTATATATATAAACACCCTAGAAATATCCTTATTTTTAAGAGTTTGTCTAGCAAAAATCAAACATCCATTTTTTTTCCTCGTTCAGGACTTATTTCCTAACAATTAAAATAACCACCCGTCATCATTGCACATGATTTAACTAAAATCAACCAGTGGAAGGACCGGATAATATTAAATCCTTAACTAAAATAGGGTAGCTGTTCCGGCATTTAGGAAAAGAAGCTTCACTTTTCCAGAGGCCCTCAGGGGGAGCTCTGTTTGCTGAAACTGTTGAGCCCCACATCATCCTGGGACAACGTAGCCCTTTACCAAGTCTTGCTACCTGCCAAGATAAAGCCTGTGATTTGGGAAAACCAAACCAGAGTGCTATAACTGAGGAATATTCAGAAGTGAATGCCAGTACTGAGTAATTGGGAAGAGATGTTTGTTTTAAAGAAAAACAAGTTTTTGCCAGCGTAAATTAACATTCCTTTCTTTTCTTTTTTTATTACACGGCATGCATTAATATTTCTTTCCCTTTTGATACAGACGGCTACAGACAGTTCTTCTAATTCTTCTCAGAAGAGGGAGCCACCTACCCGGACAATCTCTTCGCCCATGTCCTGTGAGCACCGGAGTATATATACCTTGGGCCATATCCACGACCAATATAGCTCTGACCACTATCAACTTGAACAAGTAAGTAGCATTCATCATTTTCTTGGCTTTTCTTCCATTCAGTTGGGAGCTTCTTGAGTACAGCAACTATTTCTTCCCTTTCTAAGACATAGTACTGTCCGGTAAATACCTATTTCCAAAGTAAACTCATACCTTACCTTCTCCATGAAATTTTCTTTGGCTAGACCACCCTGCAGTGATCCCTTCTTCCTTTTTCTGAATTTTTCAATTGTTCTTCTTATCTGCTCCACTCATTTGACTCTTTTTAGGCCCGTGTTCTGTCAGCCCAACTAGATTTTTAAGTGTCTTATAGACCCAGGCCATGCTTTATACTTTTTTGTGTCCCGTGTGACTAACATAAGTGTAGGAGGGAGTGACTAATGTTTGTCATCAGAGATAAGTGAGAGAAGGGGCAGTGAAGTAGCTCCATGGAATGAGAGCCAGGCCTAGAGACGGGAGGTCCTGGGTTCAAATCTAGCCTCAGACACTTCCCAGCTGTGTGATCCTGGGCAAGTCACGTGACCCCCATTGCCTAGCCCTTGCCACTCTTTTGCCTTGGAATCAATACATAGTATTGATTCTAAGATGGAAGGAAAGGGTTTTTAAAAAGTTCCTTTTGAGTATGTAAACCAAATTCCCAGACTGAACAAGTGTCGGAAGCAAATTTCTCTTTCTCCAGTGTTGCCTTTTTTTAAAACATCATCTCTCAGTGACCTGGAGGTCAAAGGCCACTGAGTAAATTCAGGTATTGAGAAGCCCTCAGAGAAAAGAAGTTAAAGAACCAAGGAACCAAAGTGACAGGAAACTGATTCCCCAGGCACTGCCCCCCAGTGGCCCAGGCAAATTAAGGAACTGTGATTGGTTCCTGAGATGTGATAGGTGAGAGTTAGCAGATGGAGAAAAGAGCGTGTAAGGGGAGACCCAGGAGGAAGTAGAGCTCTTTGGCGTGGGTGTAGAGGAGACCCTTTTGGAGTTTAGCCACAGGCCCATCATGGCGGCCAATAGATGAGAAAGCTTACCTCTCTCCTACTTTTCCCTCTCTTGACTACTTATACTACTTTGATTTAATAAAGCTGTTAAGCCACAAACCACCTCATCATTTTAAGTATTACACAAGTATTTCCATATAGCCTTTGGCTCCACTCACTCAAGAAGAGTGTCTGTGGAGCCACCAATTCGGGTTCCTCTTTTCCCCATTTGAACTAGTTAGCCTCACTCGATCGCACGGCCATAGACTTAATACTGTTCTCCTAAGGCTGTACGGTTGCTCCCGCGGGGAACTGAGAGAATCCCAGAGAAGATGGTGTCAGTCCATCCCCACCACCAGGAGACACGCCCGGATGATTCTAGCTCTTGTCATCTCTACACTTAGATTGTGGCTCCTTAGTGATCTGTTCCTCTCTTCTCTGTCGCCCCGAGATGTGCTTAGTCTTTCCTCCTTGTTTCTTTAGTGGCTTTTCTTGCCCGTTAGAGTGTAAGCTTCGTGCGGGCGCGGACTCGTACTTACTCCTCCTCTGTCGTGAGCTAGCGCAGGGCTTTGCCCAGAGTGGGCGCTCCGTAAACAGTGAGCCCTTCCAAAAGCGCCTTTGGGCAGCTCTGCTCTGGGGAGGAGGGAGAGGAGGACTGAGTGGATGGGTGAATGCCAGGTGCAGCAGCAGCGAGTCTCCGGTGTGTTTGGCCACTGTGATTAAATCAATTCCATCTGTGTGTCTCCCTCTTCTCAACCCTGTTCTCGAGCAGTCCATCCCAAGACCCTACAGACAGGTCAGTTTCCCGGATGACGAGGAGGAGATCGTCCGCATCAACCCTCGGGAGAAGATCTGGATAACGGGCTACGAGGACTACCGGCACGCTCCCGTGCGGGGCAAGTACATGGACCCCTCGGAGGACGCGGACTCGTACGTGCGCTTCGCCTCCAAGGGCGACGCCTCCAAGCACGACTACACCTACCCCTACATCGACCACTCGGACTTTGACCCCGGGGAGGACCCCAAAGGACGGGATCTGGGGAGCGTGATTAAAACTCAGCCCAACCGAGGCAAGTCCCGTCGGCGGAAGGAGGACGGGGAGCGCTCGCGCTGTGTGTACTGTAGAGACATGTTCAACCACGAGGAGAACCGGCGGGGTCAGTGCCAGGATGCGCCTGACCCCATCAGAACTTGCATCCGCCGAGTGAGCTGTATGTGGTGCGCAGACAGCATGCTCTATCACTGTATGTCCGACCCGGAGGGAGACTATACGGACCCTTGTTCGTGCGACACCAGCGATGAAAAGTTTTGCCTCCGGTGGATGGCCCTCATCGCCTTGTCCTTCCTGGCCCCCTGTATGTGCTGTTACCTGCCCCTCCGCGGCTGCTACAACTGTGGGGTGATGTGTAGGTGCTGTGGCGGCAAACACAAGGCGGCCGGATGAAGACGGCAGCCTCTCGTTCTCGCTCCCTCTCTCCTTGCCACGGGCAGGGGCTCGTGAGCCCCCCAAAGGGGGAGCCTCCTCTCCCGAGCCCCGCTGCACCTGGAGACATCATTCCAGCCCGGGGAACCCCTCCGGTGGGTTTGCCACTCGAGCTCCAGCCAGCCACTCTTAATGGTTCACACACACATAGTCACCCCAACCCCAGTGTTCTAATGAAATTAACCTTCGGCATAGACTATTGTATTATTAATAATCTGTAATCCGACTGATTGTCTTGTACATGTTTATATTCCCCGTCCCCACCTTGCCCTCCTTCCCGCTCTCCACTTCAAAAGGAAGGAGACGACCGTCTGAACTGCTGATTTGCAGGGGATTTTTTTGGCTTGGGCTGTTCAGAAGAGCCTCTCCAGACTGTAGCTTGTTAAGCTTGCCTTAACAAACCGCCTGTACTCAGCCAACTTGGGGTACCTACCAAAAGATGCGAGAAAAAGGCAATCCCACCAGAAGTATTTTAACCTGCAGTCAGTCGTCCTGTGTATAGAAGGTGTGCTAGCGTGTACCACAACACGATATTGCTATTACCATTCTAAAGCCAAATTTCTTATGTTATGTGAACTGCAGTTTGTTTTCAGTCCGTCATCATTTCTTTTGCAAGAAAAAATGCATTTAAATTATTGACTAATGTTAAACGTTCATTCATGCAAAGACAATGAAAAATAAGCCTTAACATCAGGAGGATTCCTTGAATTTCACATTTCCAGCTAGTGCTGGGAAAAAACAACAACAACAACAACAACAACTTAAGGTCCCCATGATCTATCCAAATAATGACAAAAGTAGAATTAAAAGGATTTAAGTTTTTAAAAGGGAGGCAGAATGATGTTGTGGCAAAGATGCTAGTCCTGGGTTCCAATCCTAGCCTCAGAACAAAGAAGCTATGTGTGACCTTGTGTGGGTCGATGGAAAGGACACTAGATTTGAAGTCCGAGGACCCAAGTTTAAGTTCTGGCTCTGTCACTTATGGCCTGTGTGACTTTGGACAAGTCACTTCTCTTGTCTTGGCTCTCGGTTTCCTCATCTACAAAATAAAATGAGGAGGTTGGACCAGAGTGACCTACGATCCCTTCCCACTCTAAATTAGTGATTCCGTGTCACTTTACCCTCAGTGGGCCTCAATTCCTTATCTATAAAATTAGGAGGTTGATTCAGCTGATTTCCCTCTCCAGAATTCTACAATATGATGATTCCGGGATGGGAATTCAGCGATCACATTCCTCCCTCAAGTTCTCCATCACAGAATAAAACACTAACCTCCAAATGATTCCTTTCTTGCTCGTGGTTCTGCAAATGGACAATCAGTATCCAGGGCAGACACAAAAGCAGTTATAAAAAATCCACTCGGATTTTAGAGAAACACTAAGGTTGTGGTGAATGGAACCTGAAGCTTCTTCAAAGTAAACTATATTAACTGTATAGAAAGAGGGGAAATTTTTAGCTGTCATAAAGCTTAAGATTTTTGTTCTGTTTTGTTTTTGCATTTCCTAATCACTTCCACATCACCAAATTCCAAATTTGTACTTGAAAAAAAAATAAGGCCATATGTAAAATACAAAAAACTTCCCAATGCCTAAGTGTCTTTCTCCCTTGACTCAGCACCAGGACTTGATGTTGTCATTAGGCGTGTGCAGATGTTTCCAACAGACTTGTCCTAAAAAAATGTCTTCTCTCTATGTACCAGGCTTGTAATTAGCTGGGGAAAGAGTATTTTTCTAACATATTACAAGGAATAGCCAAATAATTTTTTTATTGAAATAAGAAAAAATGAAAAATGTAGAGCAGTTCGCGGTAACTAGCATAGTACAATCAGAACCGTTCCAAGGCCGTTAGGGGTAGGCACGTCCATCAACGCTGGCACTGCTCTTCCTGCCATAATTCTTTCTGCAGTCAGTTGCCAGCGGAGTGCATGGCCTGATCCACCCCTCCCTCCTTATTGCACATGGACATCCGTCTTCAAGGAAAGGGATTCCTCTTCTTTTGCCAATTACATTGGAAAAGTGTTTGCCACGATTTAACCTTTTGGGGAATATTTTGCTTTCTTCCAGTTCTCGGGGAATTGATTACAGTGCTTGGAGTAAAACTATGAACAACAACAAAACTTACCCAGTGTGCTTCTGACCTAGAGTCATCAGATGCTCGACTTGTAGCAGTTCCTGGTTTAAGCCTTCTCACTGGCAACGGGGCTCCTCAGAGGGAGACTCGTCCGGTTCTGTAGAATCGGAAAAGAAATGTGCTGTCCCTGGTAGCGAACGACCCGTTCTGGTTAGCAGCTCTGCTGACCATCAAACCAGCCTCCAAAGGCTCCCGCGAGAGCCAGTGTATTCATTCCCTCTGAATCTCTGGAAGGTCTCCGTCTCTACAAAGCACAACGAACATGAACCCAAGTTTCTGGTCAGATCCCAGTTTAAGTGCTTCTATTTATTTCCATAAGAAGACGTGCTCCAAAGCAGCCTCTCTGTGGGATCTTCCTCTGTTACCTGTTGTTGACATCTTCCTTGGCCCTGCTTCCCCTTCGGCGCCGGGGGCTGACCCTCCCAGCTCCCCCTACATGTGCTCTTTTTGCTTTCTGAAGACAGACAGAGCCCGTGGGGACTTTCATACGTGTCTCTCCCTCTCCCTGCTCTCCACACTGCCATCGACCAGTGTGCGCTCCTTTCCCAGTCAGCTCTGCAATGCTGACTTTGACCATCGGAGAGAGAAAAACGATTCAGATTTTATTTTTGTACCTGTGGTCACAAAACGTTAACCAAAATTTTTTTGTCGTTGCTGTGAAGGTTCTCCCACCCACCCTAAGCTATTTGCTCACATTTACCAATTAAAGTGCCTGAAGCATAATTCATTATGTACCTGTATCCTAAAAGTCAAAACCTGTTGTATTGATTTTTTATAACAAGCCTTTTTACCTCTGTGTAAAAAATATATATATACACGTGTATGATGTACATTTTAGTTCTTAACTTTTTTTATGGTTTCTAATATGTTTGATCAATGTAGCTATTGCTTTAAAATTTACCATGTAAATATAAATACATCATATCAGATTGCTGCGTCCTAGAATATTTGTCTAGAGATTGGATGGGGGAAGGGGGGGGTCTTTTCCAGTCGGGATGGAAAGGGGATGCTTCGAGAGGAAGTCTTTCACCGACACTCGGGGCCTTTTTACATCCTGCTGCTTCCCAGCCAAGGTGAGTAGTATGTCATTTTCCCCAGAGGAGAACAGACAATTCTTAACAGCAAATACATCAAGTGAAAGGAATGTTCTGTTTTGCAGGGAGGGGATCTGCAGCTGCTCTATTCCCAGGGCTAACTTTTCCCGGCTCGGAGTTCCACAGAAGGAGCTTCTAGACTTTTCCTGTTGCAGTGGATGGGGGTGGTTGTCTGAGGTCTGGGTTTGGGAGGACTAAGTTTGTCTCAGAAAGCATTGTGAAGAGAAACGTTCTTCTAGCCAACTTGTCAGCTTCAGTTGACCTCATCCCGCTGTTTGGTGCCCCAAGAGTCCGAGAGTTGTGGCAATAAAGAGCCTCAGAGCCCAAAAAAGAGCAGCCACTTTTGAGAGGATTGGAAGGAAGGTCGAGCCCTGCACGATGCAATCGGAGCAGCATCCCCTAAAAATATCAGGAGTTTACCGTCTCTAGCCACCCCCAGATCCATCGCACGCCGCCCATCTTCCTCCATCTCCTCCCTTAAGCCTTTCTGCTTCTTGCTCTGGGAACAGTAGTCGGCCCCGGGCACCGGAGGCACCCTGACGCTCTTTCATTCACTCAAAGCCAGCCATACGTACTCTAGGGGGGGTTGAAGCCTGAGGAACTGGCTTCAAATCAAGTCGTCGTGGGAGCTTGGACAAGCCATCTTTCCAGGTGCCAGTCTAATGATATGCAGAAGGGGGGCCAGAGCGAGTTCCCATCTAGGTGGGGCCCACATTTTCTCTCTATACCTGGGTATGTGTGTACACATAGACGTCCATACGCTCACCACACTCATTTCGAGAAGTCGTGGCACCAGTGCCCAAAAGGGACTCCCCATCTTACCTCTGTCGTAGCCTACGGGGAAAGTGGCCCGTCTAGGTTCCCAGGACTTGTTGGGCATTGACAGATGCTCTGTGTGATGTCAGGCAAGCCCATTCCTCTGGGTCTTGTTTCTCCTGTAAATGAAAAGCACTTCACACAGTGTGTGGTAGACAGTAGGCCCTTAATAAACACCTAGTGGCGGCTACGGTGGCTCGGTGGATCGAGAGCCAAGCCAGGGGTTCAAATC
Source organism: Monodelphis domestica (assembly GCF_027887165.1). Taxonomy (NCBI): domain Eukaryota; kingdom Metazoa; phylum Chordata; class Mammalia; order Didelphimorphia; family Didelphidae; genus Monodelphis; species Monodelphis domestica. The sequence goes on from NC_077227.1 coordinate 636,056,098, forward strand.
TGACCTCAGACCCTTTGCTGTATGACCCTAGATAAGTCACTTCACCCCAGTGGCCTAGCCCTTGTGACTCTTCTGCCTTGGACCCAATATTTTGTATCCCTTCTAAGACAGAAAGTAAAGGTTTAAAAATACAATAGTCAATGCCTTCTGCCTGAAAGGGTTGGACCACATCCCATGTTCTCTATCTAAGGCCCCTTCCAGCTCCTGTCATCATCATTCTCATTCCAGCCAGCTGGAGATAAGCTTTGGGGATGGAGGTGGGAGAAGGGGCTAGGAGTCAGAGGGAAGCAAATGATAGCAAAATTGAGCATAGAATCGATAGGACAAGCATTCACCTTGATCATCCCCTGATTATTGCCTCTGCCCTCTTGGGCAAGTCTCTTAATGGCCCTGAGTCTCAGTTTCTTCATCTGTAAAACTGAGGGAATTGGGCAAGAAGGCCTCTGGGGTCCCAGCTATAGATCCATGACCCTTTGGTTCCTCCATCATTATTATGGAGACTCTCCAATTGGTCTACTCTGGAAGGGATTATGCAAATTTGTTCTTGAGGAAATACCCATAGACTGTTTTTTACCTGAGTTTTAGGCAGAACTATGTCATCATTTAATCCAGCAGATTTGTGAGCTTGGACATCAGTACCCTAGAAGCTGAGAGACTTCTTTTGCTACCTTGATTTGATTTACATTCTAGCCACCAAAAAGGCTATACAGGCATGCATGATTCCTGCAGAAATGCCCTGGGCTAGACTCTAAGCAAGCATAGCTCAGAATAATTCTGTGGCCACCTGCAGTACAGACCCCACGAAGGAGAAAAACTATTTCTTGAAGAGGAAAACAGCCATTCTGATGAGCTTTTTGACCCTTGGGAGCAGTGAGAGTGAGAGAGAGAGAGAGAGAGAGAGAGAGAGAGAGAGAGAGAGAGAGAGAGAGAGAGAGAGAGAGAGAGAGAGAGAGAGAGAGAGAGTGTGTGTTAACCTTGGCACTTGTGTTCTTTAGGGAAGGGAATTTGTATTTATTAGTGGGGGAAATTTATTTATTTATGCACATTTGTTAATAAAGGGAAATCTATTTAAGTACCTGCTAAATGCCAGGCACTTTCCAGATATCTCATTTGATCCTCACAACAACTCTAGGAAGTAGGTGTTATGATCCCCATTTTACAGTTCAAGAAGTGAGGTAGGCAGAGGTTAGATGACTTAAGCAGGAGTCATACAACTGCTAAGTGTGAGGACAAATTGGAACTCCAGTCTCCATGACTAGAGCCAGTACTCTTCCCCACTTTGGAGTGGGTCCCTAGAGGTGTCACTTGGGAGAATTCCCCTTCCTCCATTCCTCCTATAGTCACCTGAACTGCATATCCCAATATAATTGGCTTCCTTTGTAATCCTAGATAATTTATGCTTTTAAAACATTTCAAGAAGGGGCCCATATGTTTTACCAGACTTCCAGTGATCAAGACACACAATAGATTAAGAACTCCAGATATAGATTTGCTGGAGGATTTCTGGAAGGACCTGGATAAAAATCTGCACCAGTGGAGGGGGTCCCCTCACCAAAAAGATAACATCTTTTCATCTAAAGGGATTATCAGGCAAATTGAGGTTTGCTTCCAGACATCCTGAATATGGAGTTCTTCCCTGCAGATCTCTTTGACCTTATAATTTGTGGGGCAAGATTGATGGTCAGAAGTGGCCTCAGTAGCCTAATGGATCCACTAGGTAGTACAGTGGATAGAGTCAGAAAGGCTTGAGATCAAAAATCAGCTTCACACACTTATAGTTATGGACTAGTGATTCCACTCCCTGCCCCAGTTTCCTCATCCGTAAAATGGAAATAACACACTTCCCAGGATAAAGTGAAATATTTGTTAAATGGTTTGCTGATCATAAAGTGAGATCTCCATAGTAGAACCTAGAGACATTTATCTGAAATTTTTAGACAATTAAAATGGTATTCTGCAAAGGAGGCAGCAGGGTGTAGAGGTTAGAATGATGAATTAGGGGTCTTAAAAGACCTGGGTTCAAATACTACTTCTCCCACTCAGTAGTTATGTGCCAGTGGACAAATCTCTTATTCTCCAAGTTCTCCATCCCAACTCTCCAGAGATAATCTGCTAAATCCCAAATTGTAGTAAAAATAATTGGAGAAATCACGTGTTCTTCCTGTATTCTTCTGTAAGAATGGTTTGATTTTTATCAGGTGGGAAAAGGTCAAATATATGTTGATGCCCTGATGAATTCACCCTTATACTCTTATCTTCTGAAGAGAACTCTCAAATAAGTTTCTCACTCCTAGGAAAATCAAGCAACCCATGGGCTGATTGACAATGACATTCCTTGAAATGCAATTGGAGGGGATCCTTTTATCTCTGTTCTTAAAGATGGATGGGCTCAATCCATTTAACCTCATTTGTGTAGGGCTTGCCCTTCTGTCTTAGAGTTGTTGCTAAGACAGAAAGTAAAGGTTTAAAAAAAAAAAGCTAGATGGGCTCTGTTGAGCTTGGTCAAGCCGTTACAGTTGGATCCATGTGGATTCAAAGCACTGCCAAATGGGCTGGCCCTGGGAATAATGCAGAAGGTATCAGCTTCGCTCTTCTGTTCCTTTGGTCGACTCTTTAGGATGCTCTGATTAGTCAGATGGAGAATTATCCATTCTCCAGAGAAGTTCTACCCTGATGCTTCTCAGTGCCATGAAGGTGACCCTCTGTTCTCAAAGGTTACGCCAGCAAAGTTAAAGTGTTGATGGGTTGTGCCAAGCCAGAAAAGTTTGGAGTAGAGGCTTGATGACAGGCTGTCTCCTGTCCAAGTACCAACCTAGCTAAATACAGAGAGGCTTATCACCAGAAAGTTTGGCCATGGCAACCCATGAAACAGACAAAAATACAAAATGGCACAAAGTCCTATGACTTTTGTTTCTGCTGGGACAGTAAAGGCCTGGAAGAAAGAGAGACAGATGGTGCTAACAATCACATAGTTCTCCATCTACAAATGTTCATTTAATTTATAGTACTATTAATGTGAAATCTTTTTTTCCCAGTGGCCAATAATTGAGTCCAGAAGAAAGCAAACCATTTTCATGTTGGCTTTCTTGCTAATGAAACCAGAAAATACTTTTTTAATGCTATTTTTATGACAATTATAACCAGAAAAGGCAATTTACTGGTCAGGTTTCCAGGTTGAGGATTAGCAAAAGAATAACTCAAATGCTGTGCTAGTACTGCTATACTTGGAATATTAAAAGAAACAAAGGAAAACCCATTGGGGTAAATCTTCTATGAAAATAACCCCATGAGATACGAGCCATGATTTCTCTGCTAGGAGAAATTCCCATGTCAGATCATAGATCTGTCAAAATATGGAAGTAAATAATAGAAAACACTTGAATGTTCTGGAATTTTTCACAATTTGTCACTTCCGAATTCAATTAAGCGAATTGTCTCTTATGTATAAGATACCTGCTAAGCACTAAAAATAGATGAAAAATGGCACAGTCCCTTTCCTCAAGGAGCTTACAATCATCGTTATGTGCATTAATGAAAATGCAGGAAAGGTGAGTTCAGATCAGAAAAACATACTTCAACGGTAGCATCCAGAGAAATAAAGCTCAGAAAAAAATTGGGACTGGCAAGGAAAACTGCCTAACAAAGAAGGGGGCTGTTTTTAAGGCTATATGATGGGAAAGAGAAAGCTCAAAGTAGGGATTGAACTTTGCTTAGGATGGATAAGGACCTGCGCTTTGGGAATATCACCTCGGCAGCTGATGAACAGGAAAATGATAATTATCCATCAGAGAAGAAGGCAGAACGACTTGGGACTTGTTTGTATCTTTGGACTGCCAATTAAGGACTTGAAACACAAGATAAGTAGAGTGAAAGTAAGAGTCTCTCTGAGTCTCTGTCTTTCCTATACATGCACCTGAGGCTGAGAGAGTTGGGTGAGAATCACACAGCCAGTAGGAGTTTGAGGCAGAATTTGAATCTTGGTCTTTTGATACCTACTCCAGTCCTCAAGCCACTACACCACTCAGCCACCTCCGGATCAGTACTAATGCCAGATTGCCATTTTTCTGGAGGACGGAAAGCCATCCCTGACTTGAAGTGAGTGAGTGAGCTTGTCTAATGAGAAGCAAACCTCTGATCTTTCCTTCCTCTGCACTTCTAGAGCACTTATTAGCTCTAATCCTTATTCATCTTGACCTGTATTTTCTTTCTCCAGGAAGATGGGAAGCAGGAACCACGTCTTAGTTTTCAAAGTTTTCTCAGGAGCTAGCTGAGCACTTCCTTATAGGAATGTAACTTCCAGGAACTTTTAGGCTCCTGTTTATGGGGCATTTTTGTAAAATAAGGTGGCTTATGAGAACTGATTGTTAAATTTCCATGTGAGCATTCACACCTTAGAAATCATCAAACACTACAAATCAGGGCCTGATTTAGTGTTTTGTTGAAGGGATGGAGAATATGTTTTTGTTTTTTTAATATAGACTAAACTTAAAAGTATGTTGTACATACACTTTTTTTCTGGAGTTTATTGTTAAACATTTGCCAGCAGCACACTGCTGTTCATGTTGATAGTGAGGCTGCCCTTAAAAGTGTAGTTATGATTTTAGGCTTGGTCCCCTAATTAGAGAGCAAAACTGTAACAAGAGACCCAAGGCTTGAAGGCTGGGCTAAGAAGGTCACCCTTTCCTGGGTGATTCTCAAAGAAAGTTCTTTCCCAGTCCTTGTGCCTCCAGCAAAGGGAAACCAGGCCCCACTGGGGCAGTGTCAGCTACAGGTGTTTATAAGAATACTGATCCTGGCAAATCCATTCCTTACTAGAATAAATAAAACCAAAATTAAGCAGACAAAGTAAATCAAAAGCAAGGGAGGTACTGTTCTTCTTTCTGGTTTTCTCTTTGTGATCCTGCTACTGGAATAAGTGCCTGCCATTTAAAATAAATGCAGAGAGTCACACACCTCTCCCACTGGTCATTTAGAAGTCATCTTTCCTTGGCTTGAAAAGAACAGAAGCTTTTTCAGACACAGGCTGCCAAGGTCTCATTACCTGTCCTGAGACATTCTCCATCAAAAGTTCTTCAAAACTCCCACCATACTCCATCTGAAAGACCTCTGTCCTCCAGCCTGAAAGCTGGCCTCAAGTTAGATTCCTCTCTTCCACAGCTGAGAAGATCTACAAATCCCAGGGTCTTTGTGGCCAGCCAACTTCTGCCATTGGTTATAAAATAAAACTTTATACTCACATAAAGTTTTGCCACTCACAGAGCCATTTCCTCATGAAAACCCTGCAAGGCTGGCAGTATCCATATTTTTGTGCTCTTCTTGCTAAAGTTTAAAATGATTAAATGATTCACCTGAAGTCACACAATGATTTATCCTAGGCTTATTTGTATTTCAAAGTTTCTGTGTATCTGTGATCTTTTCATTAGTAATATTTAGAAGTCCTCTATTTCATCAAAGATCTTTTTTTTCTCAGGTTGGGTTTTTTTTTTTTTGAGTAAATTATTTTTAACCTTAAACCTAGATCTTTTTATTTCTGGAATATTGTATTCCAAGCCCCCCATTTCTTTGTAGTAGTGGCTGCTAAATCTTGTGAGTTCCTGAGCATGGCTCCAATTGTTCTTGAATGCTTTCTTTCTGACTATTTGCAGTAGTATTATTTCACCTGAAAGTTCCATATTATGATTATAATGTTCCTGAGAGTTTTTAATTTGAGGGTTTCTTTCAGGAGGTCATCCATGGATTCTATTTCTATTTTGCCCACTGCTTTCAAAAGATTGGGGCAGTTTTCTTTTATATCTTAAAATGTTATGTCTAGGATCTTTTTTTGACCCTGGTTTTTAGGAAGTCCAGTGATTCTCAGACTTTCTCCTTAAATTGTTTTCCAGTTCAGCTGGGTTTTTTTAATACTATTTTTTTTTTGGCCTTTTGACTTTGTTTTACTATTTCCTCTTTTCTCCTAGTCATTGGCTTCAATTTGGTCCATTCTAATTTTTAGGAAGTTTGTTTCTTGGGTAAGATTTTGTCTTCTTATACCATACTGTTAATTCCCCTTCCAATATTTTCTTCCTTGACCCTTTTTCTTTTCTAATTGTTTTTCTCTGGTGCTCTCATTTCATTTATCTAATAATGTTGATAGTCACTTAAAAAAAAAAAAAACTTTATCTCTTCCAGGAATTCTAGTTGAACTTGTGCCCTTGCTATGTTTTACTTTGAGACTTGCTTGCAGATATTTTTGAGTCATTCTCCTGGTTTTGTATCTGGAATTTCTCATCACCATAATAACTTTTATGATAAGATTATATTTTTGTTTGCTCATTCTTCCAATCTACTTCCTTTTCCGACTTCAGGGTTTTTTGTTTGTTTGTTTGTTTGTTTTTGTGAAGGTCAGGCTCTGTATACTTCTGGAGGGAATATCTGGGCTGAGCTTGTGTCCTATTGGATTCTGCTAGGGTCCTACTGCTGTTTTCTTGGGTATTGAGTATCATGTTATTCTGGGATCATGGGGAACAATTCTAATGGAGACCTACAGAATTTCAGTCCTCTCAAAATGGTATAAGGTAGGAAACATTTTGATCATTGCCTTCCTGGTCTAAGCTCTGCAAGCTCTTAACCTAAGTTTGAGTCTGAGCAACACCACTGTGGGGTTGACCCTGGTTAAAGCATCAGTCGATGGCTACTAGACGGAGCCACCATCAGCTACCTAAAAGGCTCTGTGCATTCACTGCAACAGCTAAGTTCCTCTAGCATCTGGGCTTCCTCCCCTTGGTGAGGAGCCCCCGAGACCCTGCATTCCGCCTAGAATCACAGCCACAAGCTGCTGTTTGATTTTGAACTTGCTCCCACCTAGCAGAGAACCCATGACTGCACACTGTTGTCGCACCCATCTCTAATCCCTCATGCTCCTCTGTCATCAGGCTGTTGCGGCTTCGTGTGTGCAGGCTCCTTGGCAGCCACCCTCGGGCCTCTAATTGTACTCACATTGCAGTTTTTGCACTGTGGTCCACTTGCACTTCCAGGGGTAGGAACTGGATGGGCTTGATAATGTGCCATTCAGATATATGGACCCTCCTTGTTACTCCCAAACTGGCTTTGCCAAGGAAATCCCCCTTCCCTCAGGGCTCAGTACCAGAGTACCAGATCTGTCTTCCATGCATCTCCATGGAAACTCCCCCTCCTCCAGAATCCCGCATGGCTACGGCTCCAAAGGCCCAAACACCCCCTCACCGAGTCACTGCCAGGCCTTCAGACTCCCAGACACTCTTTTTCTTTAAGATAGTCACCCTTTCTGTCACAGACTACCCCATCTAAGTTGGGCCACCTTCTCTCTCCATCTCATGGATCTTTGTACTAGCATTCTACACCCCGGGGCTGAGCCTTCACTACCACCAATGCACCATCGCCAGCATCGGGAGAATGTCTTGACACTCCTAAATATGCCGTAGGAATTCATGACAGCTGCAATTGGCCTTTGGCCCAAGGGCCCAAGTAGCCTTGAGTGGACAGCTGTTCCACACCTCCTTACTGACATCCCTAGGGACTAATAAAGTGGCAGATTCAGCCCTCTAACCCTGATCTTATGACTGTAAGCCCAATGTACATTCCATTGTGCCTCATAAGGCTTTATTGGTGATCTTTTCAATTGTATTTTGGTCTCAAGACTGGGATAAAAAATATAAATACATACATGTATGTATTATATATATCTGTGTATACATCTATAATGGGGGTGCGTGTCTATATATTTATATACACATTTATGTGTATGGGCCACTGTATGTAAATACATATTTATTATATATAGTATAATACATACATGTATGTATTATATATATATATCTCTGTGCATACATCTATAAGGGGGATATGTGTCTATATATTTTATATATACATTTATGTGTTATCTGTATGTAAATATATATTTATTATATATAGTATAATATATAATATATTGGTATATATCATATTAGTATATATAATATATAGATATATAAAATATATATTGGGAAAGGAAAGAAGGAAGGAAGAAAAGGAAGGAAGGAAGAAAGGAAGGAAAGAAGGAAGGAAGAAATTTTTATGTATATATATATACATCAAAACATGGTATGGTTCTTTGGAGCTGACATTAACTTGGCAGAAACATATGGGTCTTCTACTTCAGAACACAGGAAACTCATGTCCGTATACATGCATATTGCCTATGCATAAATATATATGTACGTGTGCAAATATATACATATACATGTGCAAATGTATACATGTATATATATATATATATATATATATATATATATATATATATATATATATTTCTCCCTTTTTCCTGTGGGCTGCCATGCTGGGCTTCCAAGCTGTTCTTGACTCAGTTTGGAAAGGTGGTCTCCTCTCGGACCCCCAGAACTAAGAGCTGCTGATATCTGACCAGCTATGAAGGCTGGCACTGTGGCTTGTTACCAAACCACCCTATGGAGGCCCAAGGAAAGGGCGAAGAAAAGGAGAGCCGGGCTGGGGCCGGGTCCATTTCTGAGCCTATCCTCTGGGCTCAGGGGGTTGCGCTGTGGCCTTTGGGGAGTCTTCACTTGCCCCCCTGACTTGATGGCAGGAGTCGAAGCAAATATAAACAAAGAGCTGGCCCCTGCCCAGGCCTGGGATATTTACCTAGTGGAAACTAGGCCTTTCGTTCTGCAAATATTTTTAGGCCTCCCCGCATGCGTGCACAGCCCACTGGTGTCATTCATCAGCTTTTAAGTTCTCTTCCCAGGCAATGAGCCACGGAGAGAGGCCTGACTCAGAGCGCAGATCACTGAGCCCGTCTGCTCCCCTCTCCTGCCAACACAGACCTGGCCAAAACGAGAATCGGGGATTTTACAGCCGGAGTTTGGGATTAAAAAACACCATTCTGTGAACACGCCCTCCCCACACCGACAGCTAACCAACCGCACTGCGTAAAATGATTCTCGATGGCTGTGGGCGCGGCCGGAGGGAAGAGCCCGGTGGTGTGGGATCCATCGTCCCTCGAGGCGGGTGGTTGGGGAGCTCTTCTGGAAAGGAGTCTGAAGGAGAGGGAAATGAATCGGGATGTTTGGCTTCCCCCAGCCCCTCCAGACAAGGCAGGCGCGTCCCCCTCAGAAGGTGGCCCTGGAGGGGCTCCGCTGCCCTCCCCAGGGCCCAGGCAGGCCGCTAGCCAGCCATCTTCAAGCCGAACAGCGGATTTGCGTTATCGCCGCCGAAGTTGGGCCGAGTGCTGAGCCTGGGTGCAAGGGGAGCAGGGGTGGGGGTGCAGGGGAAAGCCAGGTTTTTTCCAAGTCTGACTTGGCCTAAAAATATGTGTGGACCCGGCTGGGGCCGAGGAACTCGGTGCCTGGCCTGCCTTTCCCCAGCAGGTGGGCTGCGCCTGGGAGGACTGGAGCCTGCGAGCACCCGTAGCATTGGGGCGCCAGGAGCGGCGGGGCTTTCTAGGATTGGCCTTTAGTCAGTTACCACAACACGTGGTTATCTGGAGGTGACTCACTAGCTTGGCAGAGGCCAGCCGGCCTTCCACTGAGGAGGCCGGGAGTCGCTGGGGGTTGGGGGGGACGAGCCTGAAGGAGCAGCTGTGCGTGCGAACCCACTAGACAAGCCCCACATTCTGGCTTTATGGTGGAATCTCAGCTGTTAGCAAGTGGGAGGCGGTCTGATCCCAGGGCCTAAGCGAAAGCCTGAAAGCAAAGGGGGTCCGTGACCTGGGCTGAGTCAAGAGGGATCCCTTGTTCCCTCCAACTACTCTATCTGTAAAATGGGAAAAACATCGACCCCTCCCTAACTCACAGGATTGTGTTAAAAGGTAATCAAAGTAAATGGAAAAACCTCTGTTGCTGAACAAATATAGAACAGAACGGTATAGCTGAAGAGCTTTTGCTTTAAAATATTATTATTATTAAAGGAGGCAGCTGAGTGGCTGGACAAGATGGGAGCTCCTCAGTTCAAATCTGGCCTCAGACACTTCTTGGCTGTGTGGCCCTGAGCAAATCACTTAACTCTCCTTGCCTAGCCCTATTGCTTTTCTGCATTAGAACCATTATACAGTATTGATTCTAACATGGCAAGAGTTTTTAAAACAACATAGAAGAGAATAGAAGGAAGTTCAGAGGCAGTCATAGTTTTGGTACTAATCTATTAATTTTAATGTAAACCTTTTTAAAAAACCGAAAATGCTACATTGCAGGCAGCTAGCCGGCACAGGGGATAGATGGTTGAGCCTGAAGTCCGGAAGACTCATCTTTATTAGTTCCAATCTGGCCTCACACCATTACTTGCCGTGTAGATCCTGGGCAAGTCACTTAACCTTGTTTGCCTCAGTTTCCACATCTATAAAATGAGCTGGAGAAGATGGCAAATCACTCCAGTATCTGCCAAAAAAACCGCAAATGAGGTCACAAAGAGTCAGACACCACTGAAAAATAGCTCAACAACAAACCCAGTATTAGTTCACATTTCATATACAATTCTATTTTCTGTTGTTTTTTAAAATTTAACTGTTGCTTATGGATGCTTAACGTTCCAAAATTTCAATAATCATCTGAGACCACTGAGAAGGTAGCTCAGAGCCTCACGGTAACATCAGACAGACTGGATCTAGTCTTCTTGACTTTAAGGACAATGACTGGTTGTCCACAGTCTCTCCCACTCCCTGCTGACTCTCATGAATTTTATTATTAATAACTAATTATATTTGCAATTTTACTGAGGCAAGTAGGTGAAGGAGTGTCTGACTTGCCATCAAAGCTGGCCTCTGACGCTTAGCCTTGTGATTGAGCAAATCACCTAAGCTTTTCTCTTGCCCTCATCTGTAAAATGAGGATAATAATAACATCTACCTCACAGGATTATTATCAAATGAGCTAATAATTGATAAACATTTTTCAAACTTTAAAGCACTATATAAATGCTTGTGCTGTTGAATCATTTCAGTCGTATCTGACTCTGTGATTCCATTCAAGGTCTTTAATGGCAACAATACTGGGGTGGTTTACCATTTCTTCCTCCAGCTCATTTTACAGATAAGGAAACTGAGGCACACAGGGTTAAATAAACTGCCCACAGTCATACAGTTAGTAAATGTCTGGGGTCAGATTTGAACTCAGGAAGATAAATCTTCCTGACTTTGGGCCACCTAGCTATCTAGATATAAATGCTTACGATTGTTATCAGTGACAATAATAATTTATATTTAATTTAGAATTCAACATTTAATTGGAGATTATAAAGCTCTTGCTTCAAAGCAAGCTTGTGAGACAGCCAGAGCAGGTTTTATTTTCCCCCGAGTAAGTATCCTGACTTACTTCGAGGGGCGTGTTAGAGCTGGGATTTGAACCATGTCTCCCAACTGGTACTTGCTTCATCTCCCCTCCTATGGATGCCATTCTGCCTCTCATCCAACAGCTTCTCAGTTTATGCTCCGGAGCAGAAGATGGCTCAAAATCAGTTTGTCACATTTAGACATCAGCCTTTCACAAGGCAGGACTTTATCCAATACTTAATGAGTCCAATCCAAGATGGCATTAATCTCCATCAGCTTTGCCATGTCCTTCTCTTCTTTGGGGCCTCTTCAGAAAATGCAGACCACCATGAGGCATCTCATGAGGAAGTGGAAATAGTACTCAATAAAGCAAAGCTGGGAAGAGACTCTGGGCTAAATCAAGGCTGTTTAGAAGAGATCCATATTGCACATGGCAGAATCATAAAGGCATTGAAGGATCCATTCACAGAGCATCTGGAAGAGGAGAGGATATTACAGTCTCGTGGAGATTTAAGTTGAGGGTCACCCAAGGAGCAGTGGAGAGGTGCAAGATTCAATTCAATCAACATATATTAAGTGCCTACTTTGTGCCAGGTACTATGTTAAGTGTTGGGGATGCAAAAAAGAGGCAAAAAACAGTCCCTTCCCTCAAGGAGCATACAGTCTATGAGGCACTTAGTAAAAGTGAAAATTAATGGTTGAACAATAATTTTATGAAATTATATGGTTGCCAATATTTATTATATCCCAAGTCAGAAATTTATTTATAAGTATTTATAAATAGAGAGGAAACAATAAAGAAGAGAAATGTGAGGATAGAGAAGTTATCTATCCTATCAACCTAAATGTTTTGCCCCAGGTCTGCTTAATCCAGGCAGAGATTAATTAGCTCTCAATCAGAAAAGCCGGTGGCTGTTAAGTAACCACTCGGCATCCTCCAAGATAGTCTCTTAGGAAACTAGGAAAGGAGTCAGCCTTTCACTCACCCAACAAAGTATTCCAGGAGTCAGAGTCTAAGTTGAGGCTGAGCTCCAAGACCACAATCCAAGCCACAGTCTCCAGCAAAGCTCCCTTGAATACTCTCCCCAGAAGACAATCTCTTCAGATTATCTTCTCAAAGACCATCTGCTCTGAGGGAGTTTGGGCTTGCTTTTATGGTGACTTCTTGTCTCCTCCCCTCTTCATAGGGGCCAATCACAGTTTCCAAACTGTCTAGCACTGCCCAGGGGATAGTGTCTGTGGTGTCGACTTCTCACCTTCTAAAGGTCAATTTCTCATCACAAAGGTTCACAGTTTCTGGGATTGAACAATTTCTGAGGGAATGGACTCTTGTGTGAACTCTTAAAAGAACTCACAAGTTTCTGACCGATTGAGTTAAAAAAAAAGGGTGGAACTCTCCAAGTATCTTGCTGGCTTCTTACCTAGTACTAAGTAGGGTGTTCAATTTTTTCAATTCTTTGTTGATTCAATTTAAAATATAGACAAAGGAGTGTTAATCCTGTCTTCAGTCTAGTGAGGAAGTAGGGGTACTTAAGTTAATGTTAACCAAAGTGTCAACTCCAACTAGGCGAAGAGAAAAAAGGATTCCCCTTTTCACAAATGTAAACTCAGAATAGACAAAGAGAACAAAGACTTCCCTTTCACAACTTTGAGTAAGGCTACAACACAGTCCCTGCCAAGAATTATGTAAGAGAAACAGTGAAAAGGATGTCATCAAAAGATGGGCAGGTCATGTGCTCATATAGAAGGACTATCCCGCGACCACTCCTTAAGTTCCATAAATATTCTACCCTATATGGAGAGATATACCCAATAGAATCTATATTCTACCCAAGCCTGGGGTGGTTTTTCTTAGGGGCAGCCCCATCACCTGTGTGCTATCTAAAGAAATGACGAGAAAACCAGAGGAAAGCTCCAAGAGCTTCATTTGGAGAATCCTACTTAATCGCCAAGCATTTATGATGAACTTGCTATGAATCAGGCACTAGGGCTATGAAGGCAGAAATATGAAATAGTTCTTAACCTGAAGGAATGTACAATCTATTGAGGGGAGCCAATATGACCATATACATAAATATACAAAATAGGTAGGAGACCAGAGGGAGGGAAGCAATGGGTAAGGGGATATGGTCATTGGAGGTATAAGCTGTGCCTATGAGATCCCAGATCTGGCAAAAGATATCTTCTGGGAAACCAGATGAGCATATGTAAACCTGGGCTTGGTGCACAGAGACCCCAGAGAGAAATCCTCTTTGTTTGGACAAAATAATAAATACAACAACAATAATAATAATAGCCAACATTTATATAGCACATTAAGGTTTGCAAAGTACTTTATGTGTTCTCTCATTTGATCCTGTGGTGTGTTACTGTTATCCCTGTTTTGCAGATGAGAAAACCCAGGCTGAAAGAAAGAGTAAGTGACTTGCTCAGGGACACACAACTAGTACATATATGAATGAGGATTATATCTCAGGACTTCCTTACTTCAAAGTTGACACTCTATGGACTGTGCCACTTAGCTGCCCAATCCTCAATAAAACTGCCTTCCTTCAAATCTGGCCTCAGACACTTCCCAGCTGTGTGACCCTGGGCAAGTGTTAGATTTAAAATAGTTTTGAGCGTTAAATTGTTATAGATAAGAGAGTGGGAGCCATAAACTGTGATAATTAAAATGTTTTGGGAGCAAGGGAAATATATATAACAATTATGACTGCTGAAATATGTTTTCTACTGTGTCTTGGGTTTATATAAATATAAGATGGTCACCAGGGAATATATTCCCAATTTATGAATATGCCCAAGCCAACTGGGTTTTATAGAGAAATTTAGTTTATAATACACTGATTAATCAATAGAAAAAGAGAGAAAGTAAGAAAGGAATAAGAAAGAAGGGCCTCAAGCCAATAAGGCTTAGACCTCAGTTCTAAGAGATAAATCAGTCAGTTGGTTTTATCACTCACCCAAGATCTCTCTAGGTAAGGCTTCTCATGTCAACCTCAGGCTCCACCTTCAAGAGAGCCTCCTTTCAAGAAATGTTTCCAGAGAATTCTCCTCCTGACTCCTCCTGAGTTCTCCTTCCACAGCCTCCTTCTAAATCTCTCCAGGAATTCTCCCTCCAGGACCTCTCCTCTCAGACCTCCTTCGGAGCAACCACCTCAGAGCAAAACCTCCTTCCTCCAGTCCTCAGACCCTGCTATCTTTTAGCAAACAATCTCAGTTCCCTCCCCTCAGTTCTCACATCTACCAATCACTGTCGATGTCTCCCCTGTGCCAATGGTGGCTCTAGCTTAACCCAGGACCGCCCAGAGGCCTGTCCCCTTTGCACATGTCTGTTGAAGGTCATATTCTCAAATAATCAAATCTTGATCTTTGCTGTAGCCCTTCCTAAATCCTGTTACTCTGAGTAGAGTGGAGATTGTAGTTTCCAAGACCTGGTTCTGTCATTCCAAGTATCTCTATTGTATCAATTCTAAAATCAATCATGACTCAAAGAACTTCCTGTTCTATGCTTAAGCATAGGTCAAAGCCCTTTCCATTGTTTAGCAAAAGGTTTCTGTCCTAAAGTAGTCTTAAGTAGGGAGGAGAAGGATCCTCCCATGCCAAGGACTTTCACATTCCAATAGAGTTCTTACTAACAGTAGGAAATTTTTTCAAGTATGAAATTTCCCAATGGGGAAATTTCCAACATTCATAAGTCTAAGAAATTTTAATGTTTACACAAGTCACTTGACCCCCATTGCCTAGCCCTTACCACTCTTCTGCCTTGGAGCCAATACACGGTATTGACTCCAAGACGGAAGGTAAGGGTTTAAAAAATAAATAAATAAAACTGCCTTCTTGAAACTAGCCACTCAAGGCCGCTGAATTTTCTCCATCCTGCACTTGGTGAACGAGAACAGAATGGATCTTCTTGTTCATATAGGTAGTGATGAGTATAACAAGAGTTGATTTGGGGCAGCTAGGTGGCTCAGTGAGCCAGGACTGGAACTGGGGAGATCCTGGGTTCAAATATATCCTCAGACACTTCCTAGCTATGTGACCCTGGGCAAGTCACTTAACCTCAATTCCCCAATTGCTTAACCCTTACCACTCTTCTGCCTTGGGACCAATACTTAGTATCAATTCTAAGATAGAAGGTAAGGAATTTAAAAAAGAAGACTGGTATTCCAGGGGTCTGTGAAGGTCTATGGCAATGCCAGCTTCTCCCACTATTCACCTCTGCTCTACTAGGGAAAAAAGCTGATACTGATGGTAGCCTTTTGGGTTATCAAAGTGTTGGATAGCCATTGTGTGATGTCTAGAATGAAGGTCTTAGCCTAAAGGTAGGGTAGCTGGGAGAATGTTCCAGTAGGAGGAGGGAGACCTGTGCTTTAGTTCCCTCCTTCTCTGACTCCCACTCTTCTGCTTACATACTGTACAACCTTGGGTAAGTCAAACTCTCTGGGTCTCAGTTGCTTCATCTTTAAAATTGAAATAAAAATCTTTCACTTACCTGAAGGCTGAACCAAATCATTTCTTACATGGTACAAAAAAGCATCCTGTTCTCACAGCATTTTGTAGGTTTTCTATTTTGGGAAAAGGATGGGGTTGGACCAGATAACTTGTAAGGTTCCTTCCTACTCTAAAGTTCTGCAATTCTCTTTGATGTGATATATAGACTTCTCCTTTGCCATTACTTACTTGAATTATTTTTGGTGTACATGTCTTCTCTCTCCTATTAGGCCATGAGCTCCTCAAGGGCAGAGATTATGCCTGATGTCATCTTTGTAGACCCTCATTGGATCCCTCAGTCTTTGCAATCTCCGAGTATCATTCAGACCGCCCCTTTGCGGAACAGGTGTTCATTTTAATATTTTATCAGCTGGCAGCTTCTTGAGGAAAAAATCATTCTGACCTGCTTCCTGCGCCCTGCTGGGTCTGCTTTTAACATCCCCCAATTTCTTTTTTAAAGCACTGCTCTTCTGTATGACTTCCCAAAACTCGTAATATATAGATGGAGTTAATGTAGAACTGGGCGTCCTGTTCTCCTTGAGCTTTTATGAAGGATGAGAGAGAGAGAGAGAGAGAGAGAGAGAGAATCTCACCAAGTCAAAGAGAAAATACTCTCAGTTCTATTATGTATTTGACACCAACTCAATTAGCCCTCTTCATGTCCTTTTTATTATATTTCCTCAGCATCATTAGCTCCTGACCAGCACTGCCAAATGAACTTGCTCCTTTAACTTTGAGAACATTGCCTGTAGAAAGGAACGAGTTCTTATTTGTGTGTCTTAATTGCAATATTCCTCTTTTCCTGAATAATGGATATCAGGAAAGCTGACACAGATTCAGAAGTAAATCTAGATGATTCTAGATACTAGATAGTATAATATATGGGAGGGAAAGAAAAGAAAGAAAAAAAGAAAGAAAGAAAGAAAGAAAGAAAGAAAGAAAGAAAGAAAGAAAGAAAGAAAGAAAGAAAGAAAGAAAGAAAGAAAGAAAGAAAGAAAGAAAGAAAGAAAGAAAGAAAGAAAGAAAGAAAGGAAGGGAGAAAGAAAGGAAGGAAGGAAGGAAGGAAGAGAGAAAGAAAAGGAAGAAAGGGAAAGGAAGCAAGGAAGAGAGGAAGAAAGAAAGAAAGAGAGAGAAAGGAAGGAAGGAAGGAAGAGAGAAAGAAAGGAAGGAAGGAAGAGAGAAAGAAAGAAAAAGAAAGGGAAAGGAAGGAAGGAAGAGAGAAAGAAAGAAAGGAAGGAAGAGAGAAAGAAAGAAAGAGAGAAAGGAAGGAAGGAAGGAAGAAAAAGAAAGAAAGAAAGGACAGAAGGAAGGAAGGAAGGAAGGAAGGAAGGAAGGAAGGAAGGAAGGAAGGAAGGAAGGAAGGAAATGGAGGAAGGCAGGCTGGAAGGAAAGAAGGAAGGCAGGAAGGGAGGAGTAACCCTACCCTTATCTATTCCCTATCCATTCAACAAGTCAACCAATGTTGAATAAGTATTTCCTAGTGGAAAGCTCTGTGCTAGTTATCAGGGATCCAAAAATTAAAATGTACACAGCCCCTACCCTCCAGAAAAGAGGAAGGGAGTATATTTGTTTGATCCCAGGTAAGATGTGATAAAGACAAACAAAGTCTAAACAAAGTACCACAGGAAAGGAAAGATCACTTTCAGCTTGGGGATGGGGATGGGGAGAGGAGATCAATCGATAAACCAACAAGAATTTATCATATGTCTGCTATGTATACCAGCCACAATACTTGGTGCTGGGAATACAAAGAGAAAACAAAAAAGAACCAATCCCTGTTCCTAAGGGGCTTATGTTCTTTTGAGAGAGTCAGCATGGACATATGTAAGCATTGAGAGAATAAATGCAAAATAAATGAAAAGTAAAATACGGCTGCAATAAAATTGTGGCAAGTAGGTAGTTCAATGGATAGGATGCTGGGCCTTGAGTTACGAGGATTTAAAATGTAGCTGCAGACACTTATCAACTATGTGACTCCTGGCAAGTCACTCAACTTTGTCTCAGGTTCCTCTTTTGTAATACAAGCTAGAAAAGGAAATGGCAAACTCCAGTATCTTTGCCAAGAAAGCCCCAAATGGGACCATGAAGACTTAGACACAACTGAAAACCACTGAACAACAACAACAAAAATATAGAGTGTTTGGTCAAAAGGACACCAGGAGTTTGGGAGAGGGATCAAGAAAGGCTTTATGGGGACTTCCAGGTAATCATGGCTGCAATCTAGACGCCACACACTTCCTCTCCCCGGCACCGAACAAAATAGACTACATCAAAGGAGCATAAAAATCACCTTTGGAGGAACAGAAGGACACGCCAGTACTCCCAGTACTCCACAGAGGCGAAGGTACATGGGGCTTGAACATTTCCACACTATAATAAGAAGGAGGAAAAGCTTGCACAGAAAAGTGAACTGAGCCTCCCTTCCCCCACCCCACCTCCCCCACCAAACCAGAGTGAGCTACCTGAGCGCTCACCGGGACAGCGAGTGAGTGGGGAACATCTCTGTCTGGGGGGGGGGGCACTCCAGGGTCCTTGGGATCTGGGGACTGCCAGGAAAAAAAGTCTCAGGGCAGTTTCACTGGAGAACCCGGTGCTGATTAAGGGGGTCAGCGGAGCTGTACTTGGGGCGGCTGCGCAGAACATCTCCGTGGAGCTAAACACCAGGGGTGGACCACGCGCTGATTATCTGGGCTGAGCTGAACACCTGGGCAGTGTGGCTGTGATCAGGGACCCAGCGCTCTAAGAAACCTCGGAGGCTGGGAAGAATTAGTCTGAAGCAACCTAAATTCACAGAAAAACCGCCCATATAACCCAGACCCCAGACCAAAAAGGAAAGGGGAATAAAACCACCAAAGGGATGGCTCACATGGCCCAAAATCAAGCCTCCAGGAAGAAAGGGGAAAAAGTGACTATTGAAAACTTTTATGGTGGAAAACCCAAGGAAAAGAGGAGAATGAGGAGGAAATCCAAAAAAAAAAATCAGAACATGTCTCCCAAAATGGAAACTATCAACAAGCTCTGGAAGATCTCAAACTGGAACTTATCCAAAAGATGGAAACCTGGAAAGAAAAATGGGAGAAAGAGATCAGCAGTCTGACAGATAAGACTGCTCAATTGGAAAAAGAGCTCGAAGCATCCAATAGAAGGGCAGACAAAGCTGAAAAGCAAAACGAGTCCTAACGACCAGAATCAAGCAACTCGAAGAAAGCAAGATGATAAAACAGCAAGAATCAATAAAGCAAACCCAAAAAATTAATGAATTGGAAGAAAACATAAAATATCTCACTGAGAAGGTCACAGATCTCAAAAACAGAGGGAGAAGAGAAAACCTCCGAATTATCGGTCTCCCAGAAAAACCAGAGATAAACAATAAATTCGATATTATTCTACAGGAGATTATAAAAGAAAATTGCCCTCACGTTCTGGAGCAAGGGGGCAAAATAGAAATAGAAAGGATTCATAGAACACCTTCTATACTAAATCCCCAAAAGACAACCCCTAGGAATGTAATTGCCAAATTCAAGAGCCTCCAAGAAAAGGAGAAAATCCTACAAGAAGCCAAGAAGAGGAGCTTCAGATATAAGGGGGCTCCCATAAGGATCACACACGACTTAGCGACTAACACACTAAGAGACCGCAAAGCATGGAACACAATATTTAGAAAGGCAAGAGAGCTGGGTCTCCAACCAAGAATCAACTACCCAGCAAAACTGACTATATACTTCCAGGGGAAAGTATGGGCATTCAACAAAATAGAAGATTTCCAAGCATTTGCTAAGAAAAGACCAGAGCTCTGTGGAAAGTTCAATATCCAAGCACAGAAAGCAAGAGAAACATGAAAAGGTAAATATGAAAGAAAGGGAAAAGGAGATAAATCTTATCTTTTTCTTTAAGTCAAACTCTCTTCTATAAGGACTGCATTTACATCAAATTATATATATTAATATGTGGGGAAAATGTTTTGTGTAACTCTCAAAAATTATAGCATCATTAGAGTAGTTAGAAGAAACATGCATAGGGAAAGATTGGGGCATTAAGAAGATTTGGGGAAAGTGGGGGCAAAGAAAGGAAAAGGGAGGGGGGAACCATCGATAACACTAAGATTAAGTTCAAGAAATAGGGGGGGGACTCAATAGAATAATCTTTCCCATATAAAGATGCACATGGGAAGGGGAGGGGAAGAACTCTCATATGAGAAGGAGAGGAAGAGAGTGTGAAGTGGAATTACTTAAACCTTACTCTCAGTGAAATCAAATCTGAGAGGGAAGAACATCTAGATCCAGTGGGATCCTGAATTCTATCTTACCCATTAGGGCAAGAAAGAAAGGAAAATTAAGGAGGGGGAGGGAGGAGGGAGTATAAAAAGGGAGGGAAGGAGAGGGGAGCATAAAAAGGGAGGGGCTAGAAAGGGAAGCATCTCAAGGGAGGGGACTAGGGGGACTGACCTAAAGTAAATCACTGGTTCAAAAGGAGAAAGCTAAAGAAGAAAGGTCAGAACTAGGGGAAGATATCAAAATGTCAGCGAATCCACAAATGACAATCATAACTTTGAACGTGAATGGGATGAACTCACCCATAAAATGTAGACAAATAGCAGATTGGATTAGAACCCAAAACCCTACCATATGTTGTCTTCAAGAAACACATATGAGACGGGTTGACACTCACAAGGTTAGAATTAAAGGTTGGAGTAAGACCTTTTGGGCCTCAACTGATAGAAAGAAGGCAGGAGTTACAATCATGATATCTGACAAAGCCAAAGCACAAATAGACCTGATCAAAAGGGATAGGGAAGGTAAATATATTCTGCTAAAAGGGAGTATAGACAATGAGGAAATATCACTAATCAACATGTATGCACCAAATGGTATAGCATCCAAATTTTTAATAGAGAAACTAGGAGAATTGAAGGAGGAAATAGATAGTAAAACCATATTAGTGGGAGACTTGAACCAACCACTATCAAATTTAGATAAATCAAACCAAAAAATAAACAAAAAGAGGTGAATGAAATCTTAGAAAAATTAGAGTTAATAAACATATGGAGAAAAATAAATAGGGACAAAAAAGAATACACCTTCTTTTCAGCACCACATGGCACATTCACAAAAATAGATCATACACTAGGTCATAGAAACATGGCATTCAAATGCAGAAAAGCAGAAATAATAACTGCAGCCTTTTCAGATCACAAGGCAATAAAAATATTGATCGGCAAGGGTACATGGAGAACCAAATCAAAAATTAATTGGAAATTAAATAACATGATACTCCAAAATCAGATAGTTAGAGAAGAAATCATAGAAACAATTAATAATTTTGTTGAAGAAAATGACAACGGCGAAACATCCTTTCAAACATTATGGGATGCAGCCAAGGCAGTACTTAGAGGAAAATTCATATCCCTGAGTGCATATATTAACAAATTAGGGAGGACAGAGATCAAGGAATTGGAAATGCAAATAAAAAACTTGAGAACAAACAAATTAAAAACCCCCAGAAGAAAACCATACTAGAGATCCTAAAAACTAAGGGAGAAATTAATAAAATAGAAAGTGACAGAACTATTAAGCTAATAAACAAGACTAGAAGCTGGTACTTTGAAAAAGCAGACAAAATAGACAAAGTACTGGTTAATCTAATTTAAAAAAGGAAAGAAGAAAGGCAAATTAACAGCATCAAGGATGAAAAGGGGGATCTCACCTCCAATGAAGAAGAAATTAAGGCAATCATTAAAAACTACTTTGCCCAACTATATGGCAATAAATATACCAACCTAGGTGATATGGATGAATATTTACAAAAATATAAATTGCCTAGACTAACAGAAGAAGAAATAGTTTTCTTAAATAATCCCATATCAGAAAAAGAAATCCTACAGGCCATCAAAGAACTTCCTAAGAAAAAATCCCCAGGGCCTGACAGATTCACCAGTGAATTCTATCAAACATTCAGAGAACAGCTAACTCCAATACTATACAAACTATTTGACATAATAAGCAAAGAGGGAGTTCTACCAAACTCCTTTTATGACACAAACATGGTACTGATTCCAAAACCAGGCAGGTCAAAAACAGAGAAAGAAAACTATAGGCCAATCTCCCTAATGAATATAGATGCAATAATCTTAAATAGGATACTAGCCAAAAGACTCCAGCAAGTGATCAGAAGGATCATTCACCATGATCAAGTAGGATTCATACCAGGGATGCAGGGCTGGTTCAACATTAGGAAAACTATCCACATAATTGACCACATCAACAAGCAAACCAACAAGAACCACATGATTATCTCAATAGATGCAGAAAAAGCCTTTGATAAAATACAACACCCATTCCTACTAAAAACACTAGAAAGCATAGGAATAGAAGGGTCATTCCTAAAAATAATAAACAGTATATATCTAAAACCATCAACTAATATCATCTGCAATGGGGATAAACTAAATCCATTCCCATTAAGATCAGGAGTGAAACAAGGATGCCCATTATCACCTCTATTATTTGACATTGTATTAGAAACACTAGCAGTAGCAATTAGAGAAGAAAAAGAAATTGAAGGCATTAAAATAGGCAAGGAGGAGACCAAATTATCGCTCTTTGCAGATGACATGATGGTCTACTTAAAGAATCCTAGAGATTCAACCAAAAAGCTAATCAAAATAATCAACAACTTTAGCAAAGTTGCAGGATACAAAATAAGCCCACATAAGTCATCAGCATTTCTATATAATTCCAACACAGCTCAGCAGCAAGAACTAGAAAGAGAAATCCCATTCAAAATTACCTTAGACAAAATAAAACACTTAGGAATCTATCTCAGGATCTATATGAACACAACTACAAAACACTTTCCACACAACTAAAACTAGACTTGAACAATTGGAAGAACATTAACTGCTCATGGGTAGGACGAGCCAATATAATAAAAATGACCATCCTCCCCAAACTCATCTATCTATTTAGTGCCATACCCATGGAACTTCCAAAAATTTTTTTTACTGATTTAGAAAAAACCATAACAAAGTTCATTTGGAAGAATAAAAGATCAAGGATATCCAGGGAAATAATGAAAAAAAAATACAAAGGAAGGGGGTCTTGCAGTTCCAGATCTCAGACTATATTACAAAGCAGCAGTCATCAAAACAATTTGGTACTGGCTAAGAGACAGAAAGGAGGATCAGTGGAATAGACTGGGGGCAAGCAACCTCAGCAAGACAGTATATGACAAACCCAAAGATCCCAGCTTTTGGGACAAAAATCCACTATTTCATAAAAACTGCTGGGAAAATTGGAGGACAGTGTGGGAAAGATTAGGTTTAGATCAACACCTCACACCCTACACCAAGATAAATTCAAAATGGGTGAATGACTTGAACATAAAGAAGGAAACTATAAGAAAATTAGGCGAACACAGAATAGTATACATGTCAGACCTTTGGGAAGGGAAAGACTTCAAAACCAAGCAAGAATTAGAAAGAGTTACAAAATGCAAAATAAATAATCTGGATTACATCAAATTAAAAAGTTTTTGTACAAACAAAACCAATGTAACCAAAATCAGAAGGGTAGCAACAAATTGGGAAACAATCTTCATAAAAACCCGTGACAAAGGTTTAATTACTCAAATTTATAAAGAACTAAATCAATTGTACAAAAAATCAAGCCATTCTCCAATTGACAAATGGGCAAGGGACATGAACAGGCAGTTCACAGCCAAAGAAATCAAAACTATTAATAAGCACATGAAAAAGTGCTTTACATCTCTTATAATCAGAGAGATGCAAATCAAAACAACTCTGAGGTATCACCTCACACCTAGCAGATTGGCTAACATGACAGCTATGGAAAGTAATGAATGCTGGAGGGGATGCGGCAAAGTAGGGACATTAATTCATTGCTGGTGGAGTTGTGAATTGATCCAACCATTCTGGAGGGCAATCTGGAACTATGCCCAAAGGGTGATAAAAGACTGTCTGCCCTTTGATCCAGCCATAGCACTACTGGGTCTGTACCCCAAAGAGATAATAAGGAAAAAGACTTGTACAAGAATATTCATAGCTGCACTCTTTGTGGTGGCCAAAAATTGGAAAACGAAGGGATGCCCATCAATTGGGGAATGGCTGAACAAATTGTGGTATATGTTGGTGATGGAATACTATTGTGCTAAAGGAATAATAAAGTAGGAGGAATTCCATGGAGACTGGAACAACCTCCAGGAAGTGATGCAGAGGGAAAGGAGCAGAACCAGGAAAACATTATACACAGAGACTGATACATTGTGGTACAATCGAAGGTGATGGACTTCTCCATTAGTGTCAATGCAATGTGCCTGAACAATCTGCAGGGATCTAAAAAATACTACCCACAAGCAGAGGATAAACTGTGGGAGTAAAAACACCGATGAAAAGCAACTGCTTGACTACAGGGTTGGAGGGGATAAGACTGAGGAGAGACTCTAAATGAACACTCTAATGCAAATTCCAACAACAGGGAAATGGGTTCGAGTCAAGAACACATGTGATAACCAGTGGAATCGTGCGTCGGCTATGGGAGAGGGAAAGGTGGGGGAGGAAAAGAAAATGATCTTTGTTTCCAGTGAATAATGTATGGAAACGACCAAATAAAATAATGTTTAAAAATTAAAAAAAAAGAAAGGCTTTATGAAGAAGGTAGTGCCTTATCTCAATTGAAGAAAGTGTTAGGGCCAGAATTGTGCAGAGTGCACAATAGGCATGGAAAATGTTGTCTATACACATGCATAGAAACTCCAGTTTATGGATTGATTTTAGCAGCTGTGCAAAGGATGCACTGGATTGAGGGGACGATAAAATGCAGCAGTGAAACTAGTCAAGAGTCCATTATAATAGCCCATGAGGTAGCAAAATGAGTATCTGAACTAGGGTTGGAGCAGAAAACAAGGCAGGAATATTAGCATAGTGACATCAACAGCATTTGGCTGAATAAATTATGGTATAGAAATGTGATGGATTGCCATTGTGCTAGAGGAAACATTGAAAGAGACAGTTTCAGAGAAACCTGGAAAATCTTCTATGAATTGACTGATGCAGAATGAAGTGAACAGAACCATGAAAGCAATGTATACAGTGACAACAATATGGTAAAGACAAACAGCTTTGAAAGAATTAGGAACTTTATGTGGTATAATCACCAATCACGATTCCAGAGGGCTAATGTGCTAAATGGAGCATATAAATATATACATAAATAAATATGTGTGTATACAAATATAAGTATACAAAAATAGTCAGTATGGAAATTTGTTTTATTATGCATGTTTGCAACAGTTTGCTCTTCTTTTATTCTTAAATGGGAGGGAGAGGGTAAGGGTGAAAGAGAAAGGAAGCAGATTTTTGCTAATTTTTTAAAAAGAATATAATTATCTTTAAAAAGCAAGACTTAACTCCTGATTGGATGTAACGAGAGAGAGAGAGAGAGAGAGAGAGAGAGAGAGAGAGAGAGAGAGAGAGAGAGAGAGAGAGAGAGAGAGAGAGAGAAGATAATTTGATTTGTTGTTCCTTAGCCATTTCAGTCATGTTTTTCCTGACCCTGTTTTGGCTTTTCTTAACAAAGATACTGGAGTAGTTTGCCTTTTCCTCCTCCAGCTCATTTTATAGATATAGAAATGAAGACAAACAGGATTAAGTGACTTGCCCATGGGCACACAGCTAATGTAAGTGTCCAAAGTCAGATTTGAACTCAGGGAAATGAGTCTTCTTGACTCCAGCTATGCCTCCTAGTTGCCCTAAAGATGATTTGAAGTGCACAGCTATTGTGTTTACTCAAAATGCTTTTAGTAGTTTGAGGAAAGAGAAACCACTTTCACATGTTGGGGATCAAAATTAAGTTAGCTCAAGAAGTGAGTGGGTTTGGACTCATCTTTGCTTGCTGGAAAATCCTTCTTTTTAAGACCAGCTCAGGTGCCGCCTCCTCCCTGAATTCTATGTTCTTTACCTCTGTCTTATGTACCTGAAAAAGAGTTTGGGTGCCAGTGAGAAGTGTGACCCCAGAACTCCAGTCTGGGGTAGGCATAGAGATTTGGAGTTTTCTCCTGGAAGAAATGATTAAAATTAGGGTTGGATGTCTATTTGATGATTATTCTTGCTAAGTTATGCTGAATTGGATGATCCATGTAGTCCTTCCAAGTCTTAGCTTCTCTGAGGCCACAGGAAAAGATGGGAGTCTGGGAAGAGGAGAGATGAGAGTCAAGGGCAGAAGATATGGAGGACACCATTTGGAAGATAAGAGGAAGGTATTGAACTAAAGAAGGAGGTGAAGGAATGATCAGTCAGGTAACTGGAGACCCTGGATAGAACAATGTCATAGGAACTAAGCATTATTGCTTATTTATTTTTACTTATTTTTAATTTACTTATTGCTTATTTATATTTAGAAATGAGGAAACTGAGTCAAGCAGGGTTAAATGACTTGTTGGGGGTTGTATAGTTAGTAAGTGTCAGAATTGAACTCAGGAAGATGAGACTTTCTACTCCAGGCCCAGCACTCTTATCTATTCACCACCTAGCTGACCAAGGAGTGAGTAGGAGATACCAAAGAGGTCAGTAAGCATAAATTACACTTTCTAGAAGAAGTGAAGATGAAGGGAGAAAGAGAGGAAAGGAAAAAGAAAGAGAGGAAGAAGTAAAGGGAGAAAGAAAAAGAAGTAGAGAGAGAGAATATTTGAGAACATAATAAAAGGGAAGGTTTTGGGGTTTTTTCATTTATTAGTTCCCTTGTTTTCAGTCTATGACCCTGTGCTGAAAATCTGGGCTTACTTAAATTGTTTTCAAACCCAGATGCTTTCATATACACACGTTCTGGCTTTTGCCTTCACCCAGAGCTTCCCCTGGGAACATCAGAAGACACAACTTGGGTCTGCCCTTTAAGGAAAAGGTAAAAGGGCTGTCAGCACCTGGGCAAGCACTTGGCCTGACAATACATCAACCCTTTCCCTCCTCAACTTGCTAAAGAGCCCCAATTGCCCCAGTGACCAATAGATTTCTCTAGACTTAACCATACAAGCGGAGACTAAGGTTCCCCCAAAAGAAGAAAGTCCTCGGGAACTGCTACAAGATTCCACTCTCGTCTAACTCATAGTAACAATGAATTACAAAATAGTTCAGGTTTACTCCTCAACATCTGGTTTTGTCCCTCCTTTGCTCCTCAGTCCCAGACTGAAATATGTGAAAATACTTTTCAATGTTTTTGCAATTATTTTCCTTGATTTTTTAAAAGGAGAAAAATAAAACCTTTGTAATAAATATGCATAATCAAGCGAACAAATGTCCACATTGGCCATGTCTCCTCCTGCATCTTGAGTCCATCTCCACTCTGTCAGGAGGTACGTATCATACTTCAGTAGTGCTTCTCTGGAGCCAAGCCTGGTCACCCGTGAGAGTTCCCAAGTCTTTCCCGGTTGTTGGTCTTTGTGATGTTGCTGTAAGTGTATACATTGTTCTATTGAGTCTTCTTACTTTCTAAAGCCTTGTCGTCTCATCATTTTTTACAGTGTAATAATATCCTGTTACATTTATATCCATAATTTGTTCAGCCATTGCCCAGGCAATGAGCATTCTCTTAGTTTCCAGTTCTTTGTCAGCACAAGGTGAGCTGCTATAAATATCTTTATATGTCTAGGTCTTTTTATTCATCTGAGCATCAATTAATTCTAAGAGAGAAGAGTGGCAAGGGCTAGGCAATTGGGATTAAGTGACTTGCCTGGGATTACATAGTTAGAAAGTATCTGAAGCCAAATTTGTCCTCCCTCCTCTAGACCTAGCTGTGCTACCTAACTGCCTCCCTTTTCCTCTTTCTTTCATCTCTTTGGGGTATAGGCCAAGTAGTGGTACTGCTTGGGAAGACATAATTTAGTTGCTTCGTACGGATAATTGCAAACTGTTTTCTAGAAGGCTGTACCAAATCACAGCTCCACCAACAGTGAATTAATATATCCATTTCCGTGAAGCCCTTTCAACATTCGTCATCATCCTTTTACTTTTCATCTTTACAGATCTGATCGTTGTGAGGTAGAACAATAGAGTTGTTTTAATGTACATTTCTCTAATCAGTAGAAATTTAGGGCATTTTTCAAATTGGATATTGATAGCTTGAGTTCCTTCCTCTAAAAACTTCTCTTCATATTCTTTGATCATTTATCATTTGGCTCATTTTTATAGATCTCAATCAGTTCTTTATATATCTTGTCAATAAGACCTTTATCAGAGAAACTTTTCAAATTTAATTTAATTTTTTAAATTACAAAAATATTTTTTCTTCCCGTCTGTCACATGACCCTCCCATTGGAAACAGACAAGAAAAAGAAAAAGTACACAGAAAGAAAAAGTCATTGTCAAGCAAAACAAATTCCTATATTGGCCATGTATTATTTCTTTAACAGAGAAACTTGTTGCAAAAAATTTTCCCAATTAAATATTTTACTTCTAATTTTAACTGCATTGATTTTGTCTGTGAAAAATCTTTTCAAGGTTATATAATCAAAATTTAAAATTTTATCTTCTATATCCTCTGTCTCTTATTTGGTCATGAACTCTTCCCATACATCTGAAAGATAATTTCTTCCTTGTTCCTTTAATTTGTTTATGATGTGACCTTTTATATCTTAGTAATAGATCCATTTTGAACTTATCTTGTATATAGTGTTAAGCATTGATTCTAAACCTCATATTGCCAAACTACTTTCAAAACTTTCTAACAATTTGTGTCAGGCAGTGTGAACACTGGATTACTGGATTAATTTGCTTCTTGTCTGTTTTATATTCTCTTTCAGTGATCAGTTTTTCTGTTTCTTTTTTAAATGAATTATTATTTTTTCAATTTACAGAAGTAGTTTTTTTTCTCCCTCTCATTAGGAAAAGTAAAATAAACCTTCTGTAACAAACATGCATAGTCTAGTAAAAAAAAATTCCAAAATTATCTATGTCCAACAAGTATTTCTTAATTTAAACCCTGAATCCATCACTTCTCTGTCAGAAGGCAGGTAACATGCTTCATCATTGGTCCTGTAGAATTATGAGTATTGACCACATTTATCAGAGTTTTCAAAGGTGTTTTTCTTTACATTATTGTGGTCATAGTATAAATTATTCTTCTGGTCATACTTACTTTGCTCTGCAACAGTTTAACTATTCTTCTCTCTTTTTTCTTCTTTAAGATTATCAAAACATCATAAAACCATCTCAAGGCCCATTAAACTTATTTAAATCTTTCTATGATCCTGGTGATATTACTGTTCTCCCTCTATTGGAAAGTGAACAGTTAACTCCTTTTATAGTCTCTTCTAATTGTTCAATCATTATTACCTTTTTATGTTCCTCTCAATTTCTGTGTTTGCATTTCAAAGTTTCTGCTCAATTTTGATATTTTAATAAAGAATGCTTTGATACATTTGAATAAAAGAACTTCTCTCTCATTAAAGGCCCATTTTTCTTTTCTTTTTTTTCTTTTTTGCTTGTGGGAACTTACTCATTTTTGCTGGGTAAATTATCCTTGGTTTTAAGCCTATATCTTTTATCTTTTGGAATATCATCTTCCAAGCTCTTCAGTCTTTTAGTGTGGTAGCAGTCAAATGATTCTAATCTTGTGTGATTCTGACTGTGATTCCTTAATACCTGAACTCTTTCTTTTAGAATACTTGTAGAATTTTTTCTTTGACCTGGGGTATATTTCAGAATGATGATCTCTGATTTTTTTTTGTTCTATTTTCACTTTGCCCTGAGGTTCTAATATATCTAGGAAGCTAGGTCGTGCAGTGAATGATTGCTGAACCTAGAGTCAAGAAGACTTCATTAAAATCTTAATTAAATTAATTAATTAAATTAAAATCCAGCTCCACACATTTACTACTTGTATGCCCCTGGGTAAGTCACTTAACTTCTCTTGGCCTTAGTTTCCTCATTTTAAAAATGAGGATAATAATAGCTTCTCAGAGTTGTTGTGAGAATAAAATGAGATAATGTATGGCAAGCCCTTTGCAAACCTTAAAGCTTTTTATAAATACTAGCCATTATTATTATCATTATAGGAAGTTTTTATTTATTATTTCCTGAACTATGGTATCCAGGTCATGGCTTTCAAGAAGTCCAATGAGTCTTACAATTTTTTCCTTGTCCTTTTTTTTTCCATATCAGTTAAAAACAAATGAAGTATTTTATATTTCCTTCTAATTTTTTTCAGTCATATAGATTTTTTTAAAACCATTTCTTTCCTCATAGAATTATTAAATTGTGCTCCAGCAAGGTTTTACATTTCTTATACTAGGTCATTACTTTTCTTTCCAGATATTCTTTAATATATTCTAGCATTTTCCTTTCTTTTCCTATTCTTTCCTCAAGACATCTCATTTCATGTTACATCATTTCAAACTCTTGATTGTTTCCCCCAGGAGTTCTAGTTGACTTTTATGGCCAAGCTATAATTTTGTTAGAGGTTTTGCTTATAGATATGGAGCTATAGTCTTCTTTTTTTTATATCTTAGGTTTCTCTGGTTCCATAATAGTTTTTTTATGGATATCTTTTTTCATTTTCTCATCCTTCTAGCTTTATTTCCCAAAATGAAGCTTTTTGTTGGAGCCAGGCTCTGTGAACTTCTAGAGGTAATCCTGGATCTTTATTGGGTCTCACCCTGGATTCTCCAGGGGCCTCATTCTGCTTTTTTCAGGCATTAAATGATGCGCTTTTCAAGGATTTCAGAAATAACTCAGACCAAAGATCGGCACAGTTTCCGCTTGCCCTAAGTGGTCTGATCTAGGTTGACGTCGGATTACTGCCTTCCTTGGCAGAACTTGGCAAGCTGTGACTTCAGTTTGGCCCGCGTTGGATTTCCAGTAAACTGATGACTGTCACCTCACTGGAAGCCTCTACGGTTCTGAATGCAATAACTCCCCACTAAGCTTTGGCCTTCCTCTTTTTACTCGTGGGGCCCCCGCTGGGCTCTGGGTGATGAAGCCACACCTTTGATTCAGGGCCAGAGGGGGCAGCTGCTGCTGGCCTCCATTCCTGCGCCCTGCCAGGTCGAGAGCCTCAGGCTAGCTCCTGCTCCATCTGGAGCCACAAACCCGACACACCGCCTCGGGCCCTTCCCAGCCCCAGCTCTGGGGTCACAATGACCCAGTTACAGGTTGACTCCTGCCTCTGATATTTGCACAGTGCTAGCTTCAAGCCCTGCCTGTGCTCGGTCTTGACCTGGCTGCGTACCCTGGCACACAGCCCACAGAGTCCATGCCTTGCTCTTCTACTGGAAACCCCGAGTGCCTGTTCCTAACCAGACCCTCTCCCAGGTAACTGAGGCCTCTGGCTCCCCCTGTGCTGAGATGGCCTGGAAGCACGTTTCCCTGTGACTTTACCTAGGATTTCCCCATTCCTGCTCCGTCTGGGGTGCTTCCTCAATCTCGGTTGGTGTAGCGCTGGGCAAGAGCTGGGCAGGATGCCTTCTTCCCTCCCTTTGCCAAGCTTAGACCTCCTGATCTTACAGCAGAGTATTCAAAGCTGAGAGTGGAGGCAGGAAGGCCAGGTGTGAGGACAGGAGGGCTCTGTATTCAAAGCTGGGGAATGGAGGCAGGAAGGCCAGGTGTGAGGACAGGAGGGCTCTGTATTCAAAGCTGGGGAATGGAGGCAGGAGGGCCAGGTGTGAGGACAGGAGGGCTCTGTATTCAAAGCTGGGGAATGGAGGCAGGAGGGCCATGTGTGAGGACAGGAGGGCTCTGTATTCAAAGCTGAGAGTGGAGGCAGGAAGGCCAGGTGTGAGGACAGGAGGGCTCTGTATTCAAAGCTGAGAGTGGAGGCAGGAAGGCCAGGTGTGAGGACAGGAGGGCTCTGTATTCAAAGCTGAGAGTGGAGGCAGGAAGGCCAGGTGTGAGGACAGGAGGGCTCTGTATTCAAAGCTGAGAGTGGAGGCAGGAAGGCCAGGTGTGAGGACAGGAGGGCTCTGTATTCAAAGCTGGAGAATGGAGGCAAGAGGGCAAGACAAGAGGGCAAGACAGCTACGTATTCAGAGTTGGAGAACGATATTTCATTGAATGAGTAACTCTAGGGCCAAAGCCATGAAGGGAAAGTCAGGATAGAGAGCAGAGTCTGGAGAAACATGGATTAAAGAACTGAAGGTCAGAATAAGGAAGAAAAACAGATTCAGAAGGAATAGGATAAAAGCTCGTGATCAAAGAAGTTAATTTCAGGGTTCGGGACCTCAAGACAGAGTCGTTTCAGGTAATAACAAGAATAAAGATATATCCATCCAGTGGTAGCTAAGGAAGAATAGAGATGGAGGTGATAGGAGTCAAAGAGATTGATGAGCTGAAAGGACAAGTTGTTGGAAGGATAATCAGCAAATATTTAAAATCTAAAAAAGGGGTGGGGGAGAAAGACTGGAAATGGCATGATGAAGTCATTGGGGTAGGCAGAAAAGCACAGGAGAGGTCAATAGATTGCAACAACTATTGGGACAGCATCAAATGAGAGAGTCCTTAAGGGTGACATGTAAGAACCAAGTTGTCTGTCAATTTTCTTCACCTCCACAGAATGATAAAATGGGATGGAGTGTATTCCAGAGCAGGAAGGGCTGGTGAGTATGGGTAGCAGGAAGTCTGGGAATGGTGGTGGAGAGTAAGAAATATTCCAAATGCTTCCTTCTGGTCATGCAATTTGAGGAGAAGAGTAGAGCCAGAGATGTGATGTCATAGAGGGGAGGGAACAAGTGTTTATTGAACTGCTATGTGCCACTCTCTGTGCTTAATGTTTTATAAATATGACTTCATTTGATGATCATCCTAGTGCAAATATCAATAATATGGAAATGGGTCTTGATCAATGACACGTGTAAAACCCAGTGGAATCGTGCATCAGCTACAGGAGGGGGGTGAGAGGAAGGGAGGGAAAGAACATGAATCATGTAACCATGGAAAAATATTCTAAATTAATTAATTAAATAAAATTGAATAATAAAGTTATAATCTAAAAAAGTGAAAAAATAAAAATGTTTCAATAAAAAATATTACTTCATTTGACCCTTATAAGATCCTTCCAGCTCTAAACCTTTCATTGCACGATCCTATGAACATTTAGCTCAGACCTCTGGGTTCTATGAAACTCTTAATCTTCAAGAAGCTATCAGAGAGAAGGAGCTGAGGTAGGTCTGAGTTATTGATAACAATAGTCCCTCTTCGTAGGGATCTTTCTCTAGCTCTTTCCAGTTTCTAAGGAGACCTCCTAGAATGGCCAGGATTTAGAGAATAAAGTGCCCACCTAAAGACATGCCCATTTCTTGCTTTTGTAGATCCTGAGCACACAAACAGCAATCCTGAGAGGCTGGCATGGCCGTTGTTGACCGCTTGTTGAGTTGAAGAAACTGGGGGTTCTGGCGTTGGGTGCTGGTTGCCCAGTGAGAGCTGAAATGATGGAGAAAGCCCAAGCCATGCTCTGGCTGGCTAAGCAGTCTCGAGCTTGAGTTGCTACTGGAACAGGGCAGACTGAGGGGAACGTGAGGTCTGTTCAGTAGAACCACAGAGTGGTCTTTATCTTTCAGGGAAAGTATAATACAAGTGACAGGTTACTGTTTCATGTGCTGGGCATTGGTCAATGTACATTTGGGAGTCTGGTGTTTTATAGCATTTCTTTTTTGGTAGGGGAAGGAGTTCTTCTACACTTGATATCTCCTTTGTACACTGAGTACCTTTTATAGAAAGGTCTGATCCTCATAGAGGAGTCTCTGGACAGGAGCCAGATCCAAGCTTTGTTAAGAGATGTTCCCCAGAACCCTGGGCTGGAGGCAATGTTCCAAAGAATGCGAGAAAAAGCTCAACATTCTTCTCTTTGGGGTCAGGCTGCTCCTACAATGAACATAGGTCTGCTTGAGCCTTCTTGGGCTACAGGTGATAGACAGAAGGCGTGTTTGCTTAATTATTTTACTAAGTAATTTAATGAGATGAACCCGTAGGCATTCAAAGTTTAGGAACTGCCAGCCTGGATTATATGCCAGCTGGATCCTCCTCGGTGCTCTCTGCAAAAGAGGACTGGAACACTTGACCCATGGTTGGTTGAGCCCAACACATTTATCCTTTCTATCAGCCCATTTCTTGAGACAGGAGTTTCCTATTGTAGAAGAAATCATTCTGCTCCCTTGCCTCTTACCCTTCCAACAGAGTTGGTTGGCTGGGTGAGGCTGGGGTAGGATTTTCTGGAAGACAGGAGAATTATTGTGAGCTGGAGGCCAAGAACAGGAGCATGAGACCGAAGAGCTTGTGTTTGAAAGGGCACTTAGTGCTTTGGGCTGCTTGGATCAAAGTCCTGGAAAGTAGGAAAAGGGCCGGGTCTAGAGTCGAGAGAACATTTGAAAAACCATTTTATCCCTGGAGGGGCAAGAAAAGGAAGAGTGGCTTGGCTTCTGTGGCTGCCCCATACTCTGGGTGTGCCTGATCCGCAATCTTGTTATAGACGGATGGGAACAGCTTCGCTCCTGTGTGCCTGGCCTGCTTCACCCCAGCTATAGATCCACGAAAGTGTTTGAAGCTCCATTATACCCACTGTGCCTATAGAAATTAGATAGGACAGCTTAGGATTGAGAACTGGAAGGGACTTGTACATTTTCCCCCTTTTTTGTTATCATGATATTAGGATTTATTAATATTTCCTTATAGAAAGAAGAGGATCAGATATGATATAAGCCTCTATTATATATTGCTATTATATGGATGCTACATATATGCATATAATTGCTATTGGGTACACTTTTTTTAAAGTTTCTATTAAGTTTGGCTCGACAGTTCTAACAATGTCTTGCTTTTCTCTGCTCCCTTGTAAGTTTTATTTTGCTCTCAATATCTTGGAATGGCTTTGACAAATATAGCCTGTAGCCTCTTTCCACCTAGGAATACGACATCTCCTCGGATTTAATTGACTTGCCTTGGCCTCTACCAATCACTCCTGAGAGTCCCCTATAAATCCTAGATCTGGCCCCTTCTCCTGTGGCCACCTGGCTTCTCAGTTTTCCCAGGGTGCTCTGGGTCATCCCCTGATCCGGACCTCAGGTCTTTGGTTCTGTCTTCTCCCCCAGGCTGTCTCAAGTGTATGAGAACCACTCCTAAACCAGACCCGCCTTGGATGGCCAGCTTCTGCCTCCTGTTAGGATTCTCCCAAGAAACTCTTTGCTAGAGACAGGGCCTCCTGGGCCTCACAGGAGTTAGTATCACCACTTGCCAAAAGGCTGGACATCAAGGAGCCCTGAACAACCTAACTGCCTCCCTCTCTCAATGGACTTTTCTCTAGGCCTGCTCCATAGTTAAACTTCCCTTCATTTAAACCTTTTCCTTCTTATTCCTTCCTACTTTTGGCACACACTGAGACCTGACTCCTTCCTAATTTAGCACAGCATCCCTCACTACAGGGTACCCTAACCCTCTAGAAGCTCAAATTCTAATAAGGGAAACAACATGCAACATGAATATTATATGTATTCACATATATGTACACATGTACATAGACATATGTGGATACATATATGGACATCCATATATGTATATTGATACACATGTAAATTTGCTATCTATCCATCCATCCATCCATCCATCTATCTATCCATCTATCTATCTATCTATCTATCCATCCATCTATCTATCCATTTATCTATCTATCTTTCTATCTATCTCTCTCTATCTATCTATCCATCCATCCATCTATCCATTTATCTATCTATCTATCTTTCTATCTATCTATCTATCCATTTATCTATCTATCTATCTCTCTATCTCTCTATCTCTCTATCCATCCATCCATCTATCCATTTATCTATCCATCTATCTATCTGTCTATCTATCCATCCATCTATCTATCCATTTATCTATCTTTCTATCTATCTCTCTCTATCTATCCATCCATCCATCTATCCATTTATCTATCTATCTATCTATCTCTCTCTCTCTATCCATCCATCCATCTATCCATTTATCTATCTATCCATCCATCCATCCATTTATCTATCCATCCATCTATCTATCTATCTGACTATATATATTATCTAAGAAAATGATGAGAGGAGAGTTATATGGCCTTGACTATTATTATCCCCATTTTCCAGGTAAGGAAACTAAAGCTATTTGTCCATTGGCCTTTAAGTGTGGGTCTTGATCAGAACACAGGTCTGCTTTTTAGACATGTCTTCTGATTCCAGCTCTTCCCTATAAAAAAAAAAAAGAGAGGTCTAGATTTTGGGGGTTCTGTTTATCTAAGGCTGCATAATATAGGATTATGAATACATTTTAGAAAGAAATGGTTTAAGCATTTGTTAAGTAATACTATATAAAAATTTTGCTTCTCTGGGTTTTTTTTTCCCTTAGTAAGTGCTGCACCTTTAAATATTGCTAGCAAATTCTTTCCAGTGTATTTATGGAATGGGAAGGAAGCTTTAATTGCCTATTTCCAAGCTTTGCTAGGACTTGCATGCCTCTAGATTAGCAATTCAGATAAGGAAGAAATTTAGGACTGGGTGCTAAGTGCAAGAAATATTTCCACTAAAACCTATCTGCTATTAAGATCTACCGGACCAGAGTCCTCTAATCAATCGGGTCTCCCCGGTGGGATAGACAATTGTGAAAATGTCAGGTAGCTGAACTAATATTCCATGAAATAGAGATTCCTGGCAGAAAAGGTTTAGGAAATTCTGCCTCAAAGCAGACTCAGCTAATCAGAAAAACTAGAACTTCCCCATTGAGCCCAAAGTCCTCCATTAGATTAGAATAGATTTCCAAAGGCTTTTTTCTATTTATATAGAAGTTTCTTCAGGAGGGAGGCATTAGAGAAGATGAACCCCGGCAAACAACTTCCTGAAATTGACTTTGGTCCTTGACCAAATGTGCATTACAGTAGGGGCTGGCCCAGATCCCCACGCTGAGCTCTTGTGAAAGCCCTGCCTGGCAGCAGTCTGGATACAGCCCGTTGTATGTAAGCTTTCATTTTTAGCTCACATCTTTCGATTTTTCCTCCGTCAAAGTCCTATTCAGATGCTTTGTCAGGGTGCAAGATGGATCCTCTGCTCTTAACCGTTTGGCCAATGGAAGGCAACCACTCTGGTCAGCTCTACCAACCTGAAAAGTAGAGACCCAGCAATGGGGACATCCATAGCCAAGAGGGCAATCAGGTAATGGCTTGTTTTTTTTGTTTTTGTTATTTTGTTATTCGAGTCTCAAAGACTCTTGAGGATGGAGCAGGGAAATGAGCCGGCATCCCTCAAAGGAACAGGCAGAGCCACGTGACGAGACTCCAGATCCTTTAAATGTTTCTACATTCACTAACGTAATGGTGATCCCATTGAACTCCAGACCACTATTAGCGCTATAATTCTCAATAACAGATCTTCAACGAACCAGCTTTTCCCTCTTTGCATTCTCCTATCAATCACACGTGTGGTGAGTGCCTACTATGTGTTAGAGACACAAAGACAAAAGTGAAGCCACCCCAGCCCTCAGATAGCCTGCATTCCCATGTAATAGATACAATATACAGAACATAAAAAACGGGTACATGCTCCCCTTGGAGGATGAGATGAAGGTGAATCTGCCTGCACAGTGTAGCGTTTAAGGCGAGTATTAAAGGAAACCAGATTCCCAGAGGCAGAGCTTGAAGGAAGGGGTGAATGTCAGTGTAAAGGAAGAGAGACGGGAGGAGAGAAGCCAATTTGACTGGACCACAGAGGGCTTCGAGAAGAGCAATATACATGGTAAGTCGAAGTATAGCCCGGTGAGAAGAGTTTTAGACGCCAAAAAGGAATTTATATTTGACCCTAGAGGCAATTAGGAGGCATTAGGATCTAAGTGAGGAAACGATAGGGTCATACCTGTGCATTAGGAGTCATTTTGACATCCATGTGGAAGAAGGATTAGAAAACAGAGACTTGAGAAGAGAGACGAGTTAAGAGTTGACCACAACTGGAGAAGGGCATAACATCAGATGACTCAATGGATAGAGCACTAAGCCTGTGGTCAGGAAAAGCCTAGTTCAAATCTGCCCTCAGACACTAACTGGCTGTGTGACCCTGGGCCGCTGCTCAACCTCTGTTTGCCTCTATCCACCCAAGAAGGAAATGGCAAACCACTCCAGTATCTCCGCCAAGAAAACCCCAAATGGGACCATGAAGACGTGACAGCGAGGTAGCTCGGTGGATGGAGTGCTAGGCTGGGAATCGGAAAGATCTGAGTTCAAACCTGGCCTCAAACACGTAGCAGTGACGTAATCTTGACCAAGTCACTTAATCTGCTTTTGTCTTAATCCACCGGAGAAGGAAATGATAAATCACTCCAGTATCTCTGCCAAGAAAACTGGTTTATGGTCCCGTCCAATCAAAAACCAAATAGGTATAATATCATGGGCAAGATACAAGAGCCAGGACAGTGGGGAACAAGCCTCTTAGGCTCTGGTCCCTTCCTGAACTCAAGCCCGCTTGTGGGTTGGCCTTAATTTATCTGATCCAACCATGTGGTTGTCTGGGCGCCCCGCCCCCCCAATAGGTCTGTTGGGAATCTAGGACTGATGAAACAGAAGCAACTCACCCAGAGACTTGGGGTCCTTAGGATAGTAACACCTTCTTTCTCTATTTCTTTCTCGTTACTAATAAATACTTATAAATATAATATATAGGCTCCAAGATTAATTTGTATTTATTACAATTTGCCAACCACAAAGGGATATAGTATAAAGAATAATAATAGCTACCATTTTATAGTGCCCTAATATATGCACAGAATATATATGCCCTTTGCCCATTCTACAAAGAGCCAAATTCCCCTTATAGGAGAGATGAAGTAATACAGTATATAAATAATAATAGCTGCCATTTTATGGTGCTTTAAGGTTTTCAAAGCACTGCAGAAACATTGTCTCATTTGATCCTCACAATGATACTGGGAGGTAGATGCTATTATTAACTCCATTTTATAAATGTGTAAATTGAGGCTGACCTGAGTTAAGAGACTTGCCCAAAAGCAGACATCCAGGAAGGGTATGAGACAGGATTTGAACTCAACTTACTCCAAGTCCAGTGCTCTATCTACTATGCCACCTAGCTTCCAACACCAGACTTGGAATCCAGTGGTATAGAATAGTCCTAGTTCTGTCACTTACTGTATGATCAAAGGCAAATAACTTTCTTATTCTGTTTAACAATAATAATGAAAACTAGCATACATGTGTGTGTTTTATACATAGAGATCTTTAAGGTTTGCCCATGTTAACTCAGTAATCTGTAAAATCAATACAATAATTTTTGCTCCATACCTAGTCTTCTCAAGGCAAATGATGTGCTATTTGAGAAAATATATAATTTTAAAGTATCATATATTTTAATATAATGTGTTAATGTTGCTATATCTGTACAATGAGAATTGGTGTTTGGAATCCCCACCCTTAGGCAATTTTCCATTGCCTGTTACCAAAGAAATTTTGGAAGGGTAGAATTTTAAAACTGGAAAGATTTTTAGAGATCATCAGATTCACCTCCATTTTATGCACAAGGAGATTGAGAATCACAACTTCTTTCAGAAAGAATATTATTCTTACTATGGTAGGAAACTGGACTTGTATACCTTGGAAACAGTGAATAAATGAGAAAAATAAAATATATATGGAGAGAGAAAGAGAGAGAGATTGAGAAAGGGGGAGAAGGAGAGACAGAGACAGAGAGACAGAGAGAGAGAGAGAGGGAAAGAAAGAGAGGAGAAAGAGAGGGAGAGAGATTGAGAAAGAGGGAGAGAGACAGAGAGAGAAAGAAAGAGAGGGAAAGAAAGAGAGGGAAAGAAAGAGAGATTGAGAAAGGGGGAGAGGGAGAGAAAGAGACAGAGGGGGGGAAGAAAGAGAGGAGAAAGAGAGAGATTGAGAAAGAGGGAGAGAGAGAGAAAGAAAGAGAGGGAAAGAAAGAGAGGAGAAAGAGAGATTGAGAAAGGGGGAG
Source organism: Monodelphis domestica (assembly GCF_027887165.1). Taxonomy (NCBI): domain Eukaryota; kingdom Metazoa; phylum Chordata; class Mammalia; order Didelphimorphia; family Didelphidae; genus Monodelphis; species Monodelphis domestica. Next base: position 636,095,828 of record NC_077227.1, read on the forward strand.
AGGGAGAGAGAGACAGAGAGAGAGGGAAAGAAAGAGAGAGAGAGAGAGAGAGGGGAAAAAGAGAGAGAGAGACAGAGAGAGAGAGAGAGAGAGAGAGAGAGAGAGAGATACATTATTCAGAGTGTCTTGGACTAGCTCAACCTCTTCATTTTACAAATGGGGGGAAATGAAAACTAAATCCATCAAAAAGTGTTTATTAGGTACCAACTGTGTGCCAAGTGCTGGGAACCCAAGCATAAATGATGAAACAAACTCTACTCACAAAAAATTTACATTCTAATGAAGGAGACAAGTGCGTATAAATATAAAGTGAATAAGTAAAAATATTTTGGGCAAATAGCAGGTACAGGGCATAAAGTGCTAAGCCTGAAAGTCAGGAAGACTAATTTTCTTGAGTTGAAAATCTGACCTCATATACTTTACTAGCTATGGGACCCTGGGCGTGTCACTTAATCCTATCTGCCTCAGTTTCCTCATTTGTAAAATGAACTGGAGAGGGAGATGGTAAGCCAGTCCAGTATCTTTGCCAAGAAAACAGACCCCACTGAAACTACCAAACAACAACACAAAAATATAGTTTTTAAATATAATGTAGTTCTGGGGAGAGAGGGCACTAGCTGTTAGGGGAATCATGAAACACTTCCTATAGAAGATGATCCTTGAGCTAAGTCTTAAAGAAAAGAGACTCTACAAGGACGTAGGAGGAAAGATTGCATTTTAGGTTTTGGGAGGAGGAAGGAGGGTCAGCCGGAGTATGGACATGGAGATAGTAGGAGAGGTGTGAGGAATAGAGAAAAGACCAATTTAGATTCATTGCAGAGGCAGGAGGGAGAATAATGTCCGATGAGGCTGAAAGATAGGATAGGTCCTGTTTATGTAATGCTTTAAAAGCTAAAAAAAAAAAAAAGGGAATTCCTTTTATCCCAGGAGCAATAGGAAGCTCCTGGAGCTGATTGAGAAGGGATGACATAAAGTCATTCTACATTTAAAGAAAATCAGTTTGCAGCAAGGGGCTGAATGGCCTTGAGACAGGGAAACAGAGGTGACAGAGCTGGTTAGTCCTTCCCAGTATTAAACCAGAATACCTTCCTTTTTACTTCCTTCGTCCTTCCTAGGGCACAACTTCTAGGTGTTTGATCACTCTCCTTTGGACTTGCTTATTTGCCTCTTTTAAAATGTAAATATGTGTCTATCCTGTTCTATCCATTAAAGTCCAGAAAATGAGCTTAAAACTATATTCCTCCTCTTGGAAGTTGTCTGGTTGCCCATCTTGCATCTCAGATGCCAAGAGGAATTCAGATGGAAATAACCTTCGCCAATGAAGCTTTTGCAGAAGCACCCAAGGTGCCAAGAATGAGAGAATGTTAGGACTGGAAGGGATCCTAGTCCAAATCCCTTTATTGTGTGGATGTGGAAACTGAGACCTCGAGAGGCCATGAGATTCGCCCCAAACCTCAAAGCTAGTCAAGAGCAGAACTTGGACAAGACCTCATAGTCCAGGCTCTTGTCTATAAACGAAGAACTCTTGAACCATCCTTTACCTTCTTTCTCTTCTGAAGTTCCTGGCTTAATTGAATAGGGCAAACTGGCATTGCATCTGCAGCTGGGGGGTTACACACTTTTCCAGCTCTGGGTTTTGGAAGGGATCCAATCTCCATCATTAGCACCATCTGCACAGTCTCATGTGATAGCCTTGTAATTTATAGCCTACCTGTCATTTTCTTTGTAATGGAGCCTTTGGCTTGATGTCGAGAGCCGAGAAGGAGTGCTGTGGCTTGCCATCTGCTTGGATTCCAACTAGGTCTCTAAACGTGGTCTGCTGGGCTTCCCTGTTCTTTCTACTTTTCCCCCTGCACATTAACGTGTGTTTAATTCCATCCCTGGGTTGTTCTTGTACACGATCCCCATCAGATTTAGAAACTGGAAACTATACTTGCAAGTCCATTAAAAACATTTTTTTAAGACTAGCCTTTTCCCAAGTGCCTACAACACAAAGTCTTCTGGTTCCTTAAAGACTTGCTCTCGTGCCACAAGCATCGCTCATTTAAACGAGGGGTCTGGCAGCCCCGTGCCTTGGCCTCCCCAGGACACTCTAAATTCTATGGGAAAAAAGATGGTCACATACTGCACTGGAGGGCATATAGGCACACCTGTAAGGTGAGATTTCTCATAAGGAGAAAAAAAAAGGATGAAAGAAAATTGACAAAAAATCACGATGATGTGGCAGCCAGGAAACCTAATATCATCTCCGAGTACATTAAGAGAAGCACAGCAGGTAGGAATAAGAAAATGATAGTCCTGGAGGGCTTTGCCCTTGTCACACAACATCTGGAGTCTCGTCTTCGGTTTTGTGCTGGGCATTTTAGGAAATAATAAATAATAATAGCTACATTTATATCACTTACTACATGCCAAGCACTGTGATGAATGCTTTACAATTATTATCCCATTGAATCCTCCCAACGATCTCAGGGTACTATTATTAGACTGTTTTACAGAAGAGGAAACTGAGGCAAATGGAGGCTAAGTGTCTCCCCAGATTCATAGAGCTAATAAGTTTCTGAGGCTGAATTTGAAGTTGGGTCTTCCTGGCCGGGTCCCAGCACTCTGTCCACTTGGCTGCCCCAGGAAAGATGTTGATACCCTGGAGAGGGATGATGGACTTCAAGTTCTCATCTTAAGGCGATTTGAAAGAACTGGGGGTGCTTGGGGTTGGGGGTGAGGCAGGCGCTCGTTGTTTTCAGGTTTTTGAAGGGCTTTCACATGAAAAAGGATCACATTTGATCTTGGTCCCAGAGAACAGAATTAGGAACAACTTGGAAGTTGCAAAGAGTTGAGTGAAGGCTTAATATAAAGAAAGATTTCCTAACATTCAGCACTAAATAAAGCTGGAAAGGGATTCCTGGGGAAGCAAAGCTGGATGACCCCAAGGAGGAATGCTGAGAAAGGGAAAAACTAATAGGCTGGACTAGTGGATAATAGACTGGACTAAAGGGGTAATGAATCTGGAAAATTAAATTGGGGCAACACTAGAAAGGGCTTTCATATAAAGTGGTGAGCCTGAAGCCAGGGATGCTCAAGCCCAAATCCAGTCTCTTCCTAGCTCTATGACCTGGGCAAGTCACTTAACCGCTGCCTGCCTCAGTTTCCCCAACTGTAAAATGAGAAAATAATAGCATCTACCTCCCAAGGTTGTTGTGAGGGTTAAATGAGATAATTTTTGTAAAGTGCTTAGTTAACGTATCTAGCACATAGGAGGCACTATATAAATGCTTATTCTAGAGGCAATAGGGAGCCACTGGAGCTTTTGAGAACGGGGAGTGACACATCCAGACCCATACCTTGGGAAGATTATTTTAGCAGGTAGGTAGAGATTGAATTGAAGAGGGAAAGACTGGAAGCAGAGTGTTCAACTAAGAGGTTGTTAAAATAGAACAGATGAACTATAGAAGGAATAAAGAGAGTGATTAGAGGACTGGTCTTATAGTCAAGAAATATTGGACTCCCTTCCTTCCTCTGATACAGAGTGACTAAAAGCCTAGGCAAGTCATTTAACTTCTCTGTACTCCTTCCTACCTTTCACCACTACTTTGGGGGAAAAAAGGAAAAGAAAAAAAAAAGAAAAACAACATAGGTTAATTTTTATTTATGGAAATAATTTCCAAATTGGGATTTTCCTATACTTCATGCCAAATGAAATCAAAAGTCCTCCAAATCATTCTCCTTACCCAAAACAAATGCAAAACCTAAATGACTTTAAGATTTGACAAAAAGAAAGATTCTGCATGTACCATAATATTTATAAGAGTACTTTTTGAGCAGCAAATTAGTATCCAGTACAAAGTAGATACCTATAACTTAGGGAAGCTTAGGTAGAAATTTATTAAATGTAATTGGTAATAAATACAAATATCAAAGTACAGATTGACTAGACAGATATTGATATGTAAGTATAATAGAACATCACTGTAATTTTAAAAAAGCATTGTGAATATACAGAAGCATGGAAAGAACTGAACTTAATACAAAGTGAAGTAAGCATCGCCAAGAAAATAAAATCCACAATGATTACAACAATGCAAATAGAAACAACTGCCACAAATCAACCAAAACGGAATATCACAAAATTATAAGGTACAAACTTAGATATCAAAAAATAATCTCTCCACTCTTTTGTAGAAGTTATAGAACACCTTTTCTATCACAAAAAGAGCTTCTATAAATGTTTTGTACATATAAGTCCTTTTCCTTTTTTTTCCTTCCCTTAATCTCACTGGGAGGCAGAGAGTGGATCAAAGTGTATGCACAGTTTTATAGGCTATTATGCATAGTTCCAAATTTTTTTCCAGAATGGTTAGACCAGTTTACAACTCCACCAACAATGTATTAAGGTACCTATTTTCCATATCCCTTCCAGTATTTGTCATTTTTCTTTTCTGTCATGATAGCCAATGTGATAGTAGGAAGTAATTATCTTAATTTGGATTTCTCTAATTTCTTTCATATTTTTTCATTGATTCCCTTGATATTCTCCCAGATGATTTTTTTTTCTAGCTCTATAAAATAATTCTCTGGTATTTTGGTTGGTATGGCACTGAATAAATTAATTAACTTAGATAGAATTGTGATTTTTAATATATTGGCTCAGCCTACTCATGAGTAACTAATATTTCTCCAATTGTTTACATCTGTCTTTATTTGTGTGAAAAGTATTTTTAATTGTGCTTTTATTGTTCATGGGTATATCTTGGCAGGTGAACTCCTAAGTATTTTATACTGTCTGCATTTATTTTTAATGGAATTTCACTTTCTTTTCCTGCTGGGATCTGTTAGTAATATATGGATATGTTGATGACTTATGAGGGTTTATTTTATATTACAAAACTTTGCTAAAATTGTTAATTATTTCAACTAGTTTTTTAGTTTATTCTCTAGGGTTCTCTAAGTATACCATCATATCTGCAGAGTAATAATTGCTTCCACATTAACTATTCTTATCCCTTATTTTTCTTGACTTATTATTGAATAGTATTGGTTATAATGGACTTCCTTGCTTTACCCCTGATCTTACTGGGAAGGCTTCTAGTTGATCCCCATTACAAATAGCGCTTGTTCTTGTTTTCAAATAGATACTGATTTTAAGAAAAGCCTCATTAATTTGTATATTTGCTGGTGTAATTAATAGAACTGGGTATGATATTTTGTCAGAAGCCTTTTCTGCATCTGTTGATATAACCAAATGATTTTTGATGGTTTTGTTACTGATTTGGTCAATCATACTGATGGTTTTGCTAATATTGAACCAGCCCTGAATTTCTGGTATAAATCCCATCTGGTTATATGATCTTTGTGATATATTGCTCTAATCTTGCTAATATTTTATCAAACATTTTTACATCCACAGAGGAACCGAAGAGATATTGGCCTCATAACATAGCAGTAAGTGTCTGCTTTCAAGGAGTACATATTCCAATGGGGGAGAAAACATGTAAATACCTAGGTATCTAGACACATATAAAACATATACAGAATATATAAGGTAATCTGAAAGGGGATTGGAGTGGAGTCTGGGAAGGTGGCTCAGAGAAGTAAGGTCTCACAGTGAATAGAGCACAGGTCTTGGAGTCAGGAAGACTCATCTTCCTGAGTTAAAATCTAGCCTAGGCACTTCATAGCTGTGTGACCTTGGGCAAGTCACTTAACTCTTTTGCCTCAGTTTCCTCATCTGTCAAATGAGCTGGAGAAGGAAATGGCAAACAAATCAGTATCTTTGACAAGATCTACCTCCACCCCACCACAAAAGTCAGATATTACTGAAACACAACTTAACAACTTGACAAGTACTTGCGAGTTCATGTTGATAATCAAGGAAATCAGAAAAACTAAAAGCAGAGGTGACAGAGCAGAGGATATATAGATAGACATGGTGGACAGCCTATAAAATGATGCTGAGATGGGAGATAAGTGTTGTTTGAAGAATTCTATAATTCTATGAAATTTCCCTGACAAAATAAGGGAGAGGAGTGGAGATGTTAAGTTCCAGCCTAAGTAACTCAACAGAAGTCATTACTGCAAAAACAAACAAACAAAAAAAGGCAATCTGAGGGCCTTGAGTGAAAGAGTCTCTTAAGTACAAGCTGTGTGGCCAAGTTGTGATAGAAACAGAATCACAATAATGTCATCTGCTGAGAATAAAGGCAGGTTTCACAAAGAACCAGTTCCATACCGAAGGCTTCTCAAATGTGCTTAATGTATGCCAATGGCTAGACATTACATCTGCTCAAGAGTTGAAGGGGGAAGGGGTTGTTAATTGTCAAGTTAAACCTGACAGATCATCTTCAGGCTAATTTCATTTGGCCCCGGACTGTCTGCCTGGCTGGTTTTGTTTACATGTACAAAACCTGCAAAATATTTGGCTCCAACATGCTCCGGTCCCCAAAGCCCTGAGAAAAACAGCTGTGGAAAATGAAGACTTCAAACTGCTACATACCACTTGCCTTATTAGTACTTGGCAAACTAGAGGCTGGGATAATTTAGAATAGTTACAAAATGCATGCTATGCCTAATTACTGGAGGTGTTTGGGTGCTGGAACCCAAAAGCCAATGGGTAGGTCGCCATCTTGGAAATAGGGCCAGTCACCTTTTGGTTGGGCTCAACTATGGTTTCCCTTATAGCAAGGCACTCATCTAGATTCTTTTTCTACAGAGGACCCCATGTCATATGTAAGGGAAAGCAAGCCAAGTATATCCCTGGTTTTCCCCTAAAATACTGCCAGAAAAAGAGACTAGGATCTGGGTTTGCTTTGGACTAATCCTCAAATGGTCATTGGATCTCACTCTCCCTTCATTTTTAAAGTGATTACTTATTTATGGTCAACAGTAACATCATTAAGTCTGCTGAATTCCATGCTGGAAAACTCAAGTCCGCTTTGTAGCTTGACTTCTAAAATTTGCTGTGTATTTAAAATGATTAATATGTGGATTGTGTTGTGTCTAAATAGACGGAAACATGAAGCTGGTCTGTTTCTAATGCAGCTCTAGACGTAGGCAGTCATTCCACCCTCCCTGTTGCTATTTTCTTGGTATTCCCATTTTATGTGAAAGTATTTAATATTACCCATAAGCCTCAACTCTCTCACATGTATCTGAAGGACTGATTCTTGCTCATCTCAAGTTTTCTTGAGGTTTTGTTTTGTTCTGTTTATCCTACACGATTTCCTTCCTTCCTTTAAGTTCAGTAGCCTTGGTACCCCAGGGGTTTCCTATATTGGGCTAACCACTAATCATGCCCTCCTGCCCCAGCAACAGCAATGAAGAATGGAGCTTCCTCCCTTTGCTCAGGCAAAGGAGGATGTAAGCAGCAATGGTGAGCCTAAACAACAGCGCTATTCATTGTCTGGAGATCTGGGAAATATCCTTGAATTCAGAGAGCTAAATTAGCTGCTGCTTGAGTAATACACAGCTGCTTTGTACGGGTCCCATAGCATCTCCCCTCCAGATATAACAATTCTTATTAACATGAGCTTGCTTTGGATTGTCACCACCAAGGAACACACCACGAGCATTCTTGTGGCGAGCCAGTTTCTGAGAGCCCATCAGTTCAGAAGTGAGGAAATGGGCTACTTTAACTACTTGCCTGCCTTTCCCAAATGTTCCTTCTAAGGAACTTTAATAACTTAGATGCTCTCCAATTCTTGCTTTCCTGCCTTGAATGGAAATTTTGAAAACTCAGTTTATGCATTTGTCAAGTTCTCCTATAGATCTGGGGCTTCTTACCAAAGCGAACCCCCAAATTCAAATAGGCAACATTAAGTCAAAATCTAAGGGGAAATCCTCAACCTGATATATCCTGAAAGCGTGATATTCTAAATATCTATTGTAACTATAGCCTTTATCTGCCAACAATTCAGAATACACTTAATTGCATTTTTCAAAATAGTGTATGATACACAGAAGAGCAAATTCTTCTGGATAGTTCCTCTGCAAGCCCTTTCCAACCATAATAGGCTTCAATCATTCCCGCCACGTCAGTGTTCCCATAGCCACTCTCCTACTGTGTTAAATCCCACCTTTCCCATCAAAGATATAAATTTCCCTGGGGCACTTGGGGTCAAAAAGAAAACAACCTGAATTTGCATTTATTCTTCGTCTCATTTTTTTCCTCATCTTTTCTAGATATCTCTTCCACAAGGCCTAGGAGATACATGTTGCCTTTGCTACAGAAGATCACCTGCTATTTCTTCTCCATTCAGGTCTGGCAGTCCTAAGGGTCTCAGTCACTGGAAGAGAAGGCATGTTAAGGCAGTCTCTTAGGAAGTACTTGTCCAGTGGTTTAACGGATGGGCTCCTTGGGAATATAAACCAGGGAGTGATAAATGTCTACATCATAAGCAATTTCAAACCAAGTGCCTCCTCCATGCCCAACACCATGCTAGGCAGATGAGATAACTACTATGTGACCTGACTTTCACTCCTGGAAAAACTTGGAGCCTTTTGGTAATGCTAGAATGAGAAAATATATGTATTTTATTATTTTTTTAATCCTTACCTTTCTTCTTTGAACCAACACTATGTATATATTAGTTCCAAGGCAGAAGAGCTGTAAGGGCTAGATAATTGGGGTGAAGTGACTTGTTCATCATCAACACCACTAAGAAGTGTCTGAGGCCAGATTTGAGCTCAGGACCTCTTAGTTCCAGTTTACTTTTTTTAAACCCTTCCCTTCTGTCTTAGAATCAATGCTGTGTATTGGCTCCAAGGCAGAAGAGTGGTAAGGGCTAGGCCATGGGGGTCAAGTGACTTGCCCAGGGTCACACAGCTGGGAAGTGTCTGAGGTCAGATTTAAACCCAGGACCTCCCATCTCTAGGCCTGGCTCTCAATCTACTGAGTGACCCAGCTGCCCCCTAGTTCCAGTTTCTATCCTAACTGCCCCTCATATTGGTTTTTAAGAGGAGCTTTGGCTTCCTTGTTCCTAAAGAAATGCCTTAATTTTTTGTACTAAAAGTCCCTTAGTTTTGAGGCCTTTCCCCATAAGCCAGTCATGACACCAAGAACTCCAAGGAAGGATGAGTGGTGCTGGGGGAGTACAACACCTAACAGAACTCAAAAATCTACCTTTAGCCTAAATGGAAATGATTTACACAGACCCTGTCACAAATCCAAGATATCTGGGCTTAAATGGTTTCCTCCTTAAATCAATCTGAATATTCTTGGCAAGCTTGCTTACTCTGCATGGTATATTTTTCCCCCCCAACTATCTTCCTTTTTCTGTCTTGTGCAGATGCAATTCTTTCCCTCTGTCTGTTTCACAGCTAATTATTTTAGCAGTCAAGCTCAGCTCCTAAAGAAAACAGAACATATTCTTGAAAGTAAGAGCTATGTTGAACTGTAGTAGGAAAGGTCCGTCCCGAGCAGCCTTACCCAGAGGAAAAAGCCATTTGGTTTAGTCGACATTTATAGGGTGAGCTTTAGAGCATTGTCTACATTAACTCATTTGATCCTCCCAACAACCCTACAAAGTAATGAGCAGGGCAGGTGGGATTAGCCCTACTTTACAGATGGGTAAACTGATGCTTGGAGGGATCATTGAATAATTGGTAGAGTGGGCAAAAGAGTCCATGCTTTCCTAGTCTGTCTTATAATCTTTCTACTACTACATCATGCCTTCTTACATTTATCTTCTCTGCATTTATCTTTTACTAAGACCTTAAGCCCCGCTCTAGATCACTAGAAGATTACCGAGTCTCTGCCTTCATGGAGTTTATAGCCTAATAAGAGCAGGAAATTTCACCATCAATCAATAAAGTGTTGGGGGGCGGGGGAGGGTGAAGGTGTGAAGGTATGTCTAGTAGCTAGTTGCTATGGAGAATACATCTCTCTCCTATCTCCCCCCAGGAGGTTTGCTTTGATATTCACTTACCCAGGGGTCTTCATTTTTATATTATCTAAAAGAATTTTCCTTCCCAACTGCCTATTCTCTGCTTCTGACCTGTTCAGTTGCCTGGAAGAGCCTCTGAAATGTCAAGATCTCCAAAAGGAGCAACGTTTTCTAGAGTTAGCGCTGTATCCTCAGTATTCCAGTTCCTGTGTTCTATAAAGCATACAGAAGCAGCAGCCTCTTCACTTACTAATAAACTACCACTAGGAAGCCCAGTAGATTCTTCCTCCTCCTCTCTCTCTCTCCTGCCACAAGGCAAAACCTTACTCCTACCTACCTGAACGCCGCCTTAACCAAACAATATTCCAGTTCTCAGAAGCGGTTTTATCAATGAACACAAATGTAATAAAACGCTGAAATTTCCAAAGAAGCTCCTTTGGGTTTCCAGAATTGTTTCATGTCAAATTTGACGTCTGTATTTATCACTAGTCTTTCCTTCCTTTCGATCTATTTCCCAGAAAAGACAGACTTGAATAAAGGCAGTGCTATGCACATACAGAATAGAAATGGGAAGAAATGGATTGTTTTCAGCCTTTATTTGAAATTGTGTTATATAATATTTATTGGGAAAGGAAATAGGATTGGAAAACAGGGGAATAAAGGGAGGTTTGTATGGGGTATGGAGGAGTTAAGGGGAAAGTCTAGTTTCCTTTCCACAGTTAGTAGTATAAAAAGAGGGTTTTTTTGGTACCTAGTCAGGTCTTTGGAGCTTTGATAGCTTGCCCTTCCTTCCCTGGATGCTTGGCCTACAAAGGACATGTACGCTTCCTGGATAAACAAACGTGTAGAGGTAAAGTGACCAGTTGGAACCCCGAGAAGATGAAAGGAGAATAGGAGCGACAGCTGTCGAGGGATGCTTCCCAGGATGCTTGTCGCTTCCCACAAGTTGGCCAGTCTGGAGAAGTCTTCTCCCTCTCCCTCCTATCATTTTGGTGGGAACAAGCAGGTCCTCCACCAAAAGGTTTTTGAAGAAGATTAGAGACTAAGTGGATAGTGTTTGGAAGGTAAAAGAGAAAGAATCAGCTTAAACTCCGAGAGAGCTCAGAGAAGATGCCTCCCCTGAACTAGGTTGCTAGGCTTCTTCCAGTACAGTATCAAGGAAAACTTACGGCTAAACCGGACAATAGCTGCTGCCACGCCAAGATGCTGAAACTCTCAGTACGCTGCCACCAGCCACCTCTCTGCCGCCAAAGAGGCCAGAGAGAGGAAGTGACGCAAAATATATAGACGGTTTTACATCACTTTCCTGCGTCTCACATGTACCAATGGTAGTTTAAGCTTTACTGAGGACAGCCCAGAGGTCTGTCAGCTGTTTCTGATTTGTCATTTGCTAGCACATGTCTGTCATAGGCCATCCTCCTAAATACTTAATCCTTAAGTATGGGTGTAGACATTCCTGTTTTTGTTAGACTAAGTAGGGTGGAGTAATCTAAAGTTCATACCCCGAGTTCTTAGAAATTTCAAAAGTGACCCAACAAAAACCCTGATGCATCTCCCTCGTCCTGGAGAAGAACAGCTCAGCAATCTGGACATCAGGACACAATCTGTGTGTGCGTATTCATCTGTGTCAAGCCTCATCCTATGGGGGGTTGCCGGGCACATAGACAGAGCTTTGGTAAGATGACACGATTTTGTGCTACCGCTCTCTGAGGCTTTCTGTGTTCTCTATGCCCCGTACTTGACGTTACTCTGTTATCTAGATACGTTGTCGTCTTGTGCTGCGGTACGAAATGCAAGTGATTTGTTAAGAGCTGAATCTAAAAGAAAATGGCTTCAGGAGAGGGGAGCTGAGCCAAAACTGAACTTGAACCTGGTGGTCCTGAGATATTTGGAGAATAATGTCACATGCTTGTTACCCTGGAACATATGAAAACGAAGAGGATAGGAATAAGAATTTGTCACCTTTTTTTGTTTCTAAAGTCGGAATTAACAGGGGGGTGAGGCTAACAACTTAATATAGCAGCTAAAGTGTTCCTGGTGTCCCTTACACCTCGGGTTTTTAAGAAAAGGCTAACAGGAAGCAGGAACACGCTAGAAAGCCACTGTTGTAGACAACGCTGCTCTAAAAGACACCTTGTGATTGTTCAGTTCATTTTGCCGTCATGAGAAATATATTTATAGCAGAGTCATTAAAATTAATGTGTGGACTATTGGTCATTAAGAACAATTAGACACTGCTACTCTTGGACAATTTTCAAAAGGTCATCATTCAGAATGGATAAGGCTTCTAATGATCCAGCATGAGCCATCTGTGCTCTTGATCTCAGAGGTGAGGCTTGTCGTAAAGGTTGAAGCTGTTTTGTTCAGTGTGTTGACCTGGAAGTGAAATGGAAAACTTAAAAAGAGAAAGAATAAGAAAGAAACACGAAACCCAGAAGATCTCTTGTGAAATTAAGGAGACAATAAGACAGAGTGAAGGAAAACATGGAGCTTTTACTACTGGAAATCAATGTTCTAGGGCCTGGAAAGTTACTCTCACAGCTTGAACATTAGTGAATCTCCTGAAATAAAAGTTTCTCCCTATTGACTCATTGCTAGTAAAAGAAACATTTCTCAGTGAATAGGAACTGAAAACTAAGCATCCCTTTCCTAGAGAGCATTTGCTCCATCTTGGGAAGGCCCAGACTCCTGCTCTGAACCCATCATCATCTCCCTCTCATAGGACCTCAGCCCTGGGTCTCTGCCTTTGTTTCCTGGCTTGAATTGGGGAGCTTTCCTTTTTTATTTCACACAGCCCCATGCTAACTCTACCCCCGCTTCCAGAATACCTTTGGTTTCTTCCCTCGCTGGAATTTAAATTTCCCTGAAGTTTGCTTGTATGTGTATTCCTAGTGCTTAACAGTGTCTCCTACAATAGGAAGCTAGGTTTCAGAGCAGCTGGGTGGCACAGTGGTTAGAGTGCTGGACTTGGAATCAAAAAGATTCATCCTCCTGAGTTCAAATCTGATCTCAGACAAGCTGTGTGACCTTCCGGAAGTCACTTAACCCTGTTGGCCTCAGTTTCTTCATCTGTAAAATGAACTGGAAGAGGAAATGGCCAACCACTCCAGGATCTCTGCCAACAAAACCCTGGATGGGGTCGTGAAGAGTCAGCACGGCTGAAAAGTAACTGAACAAAGCTGGTTTTCTTTCTCTTTCCCTACAGGGGAAGGTAGGGTGGACCCAGCATGGAACCATCAGGATTGATGGTTATTATTTGAATGCTAGCCATGATGTATTGTGGCCAGTCACTTAATCGCTCGGAGCCTGTTTTCTTGTCTCTAAAATGGGGATGATATCTGCAGATCAAATAGGAGGAAACGCTCTGCAAGCCCGAGAGGACTCTCCCGGTGCCGGCTTGCCCTGCCTTCGCTGGCTCCTGATTGCCTTCTCCGCATGTGAGGACGTGGCAGTGGGAAGCCACAGAGAACAGCTCTTGGGACAATGTGGGCTCTTCTGGCCTCTGAAATAGACGGGTCATCTGACCGTGGTGAATGACTCAACCTTTCCGTACCTAGACCAATGAAATCACCGAGTGGCACAGGGAGAGAGGGCTGGCCCTGGAGGCCAAATCTGACGTCAGGCATGGGCTAGCCCTGTTTGCCTCAGTTTCCCCATCTTTAAAATGAGCTGGAGACTGGACAATAGAAATCTACATATTACATACATGTGCATGTTATGTCTATATCTACAGAGTACCACCATACACACACACACACAGGCTGCTCTGCATACATAAACACATAAAAGCCTTAGTCCAATTTTTATTTAAATGTGTTGTTAGATGCACTAGAAAGGTAAGTTCAGTGGTACAAGGGATAGAGTGCTGGGTCTGGAATAGGAAAGACCTGGGTTCAAACACAGCCTAGTTGTGTGACCCTAGGTAAGTCACTTAACCTGTTTGCCTCAATTTTCTCATTTGTAAAATGGGGATAATTATCTCGTAGGGGTATTGTAAGGATAAAATGAGTTAATAATTGTAAAGCTCTTAGCATAGCGACTGGCATAGAGCAGGCATGACAGATTCTAGTTATTAGTAGGAATAATAGTATTCTATGTGGCCACTGGCTATTTTTTCTAAGTCTAAAACAATATTGAACCCCACAGTTAATGCTTAATAAATATTTGTTGAATGAAAGAAAATATTTTAAATTTAAACTTCTAATGTCCTTTGCAACACATTTCTTGGAGGGTTCAAGTTATTTAAGGAACTGATTCAAATGTATACGGATATGGTGGAAAGGAGGAGAAAATAGATTTTTAGTTCAAAAAAATTTTAAACTTTGAATGTCAAGTAAAGGCATCCGGACATTGGTCAGGAGGTCATGGGGAGACATCAAAAATGTTTGAACACAGGAATGAAGGATTAACCGGGCGATAGTGTATGTGGGATGGCCAGAGGATGGAAAAGCAGGGGGTCAGGAGGCTGATAAGACTTTGTAGCCATCCAAATGAGAGCTCTCGTGGCCTGAATTTGGGTAGTGGCCGTTGAATGAAGGCAGTGGGAGTTGAAAGAAGACTTTTTTTTTTTTTAATAAAAATTCCGTCTTATGGAATCAATACTGTGTATTGGCTCCAAGGCAGAGGAGTGGTAAGGGCTAGGCCATGGGGGTCAAGTGACTTGCCCAGGGTCACCCAGCTGGGAAGTGTCTGAGGCCGGATTTGAACCCAGGACCTCCGGTCTCTAGGCTGACTCTCCATCCACTGAGCCACCCAGCTGCCCCCATGAAATAAGAAACCTTGGTCAGCAGGATCTAGCCACCAAGTGAATAGGGGACCCAGAAGGAAGTTGGGAAACTCAGAAGTTTTGAGCCTGGCTAAGTAAGTCTGCAAACCCCATTAACAGGCCTGCAGGCCGTCACGGCACTCTTGGGGCTCTCTTTAGGGACGGGGAAGGAGAACCCGGAGAGGAAGGAAAGCTCAGTTTTAGACCTGACGAGTTCAAGATGTCAACGACACCCAGAGCAGCAGAACACGGGTAACCTCTCTGAAAGACAACTAGAGACAGACTCGGCTGCGAAATTGTTCTTCCAAAAGTTCAATTCTAAATGTGTTGGTTACCATTCAAAACCTGTGTATAAAAATATGGCAGTTAAATTGAGTCCCCAGGCTCTACTTCATTCACCGATGTGGGAAAACTGGTAGTACTATTATTACCAGACAGAGTTCTGGATTCCGAGAACAGGACGTCTTTGCAGACTGGGAAAGGAAGTAGAGGCTGAAGGAAAGCTAAGGATAGCACATCCACAGCTACCGCGGCTGGAAAGAGGAATCCTGGACAGAAGATGGATCGGGGTAAGCATGCTGGCAAGATCGCCTTTCCCTTCCCCTTTTTCAGCCTTGGGGTCGTGGATAAACGTGGATACAATTTGTCTTGGTGGGGGCAGCTGGGTAGCTCAGTGGATTGAGTCAAGCCTAGAGATGGGAGGTCCTGGGTTCAAATCCGGCCTCAGCCACTTCCTAGCTGTGTGACCCTGGGCAAGTCACTTAACCCTCATTGCCTAGCCCTTACCACTCTTCTGCCTTGGAGCCAATACACAGTATTGATTCTAAGATGAAAGGTAAGCATTTTTTTTTTAAACAACCACCCAAAAACATTTAACCATAAACTCCCAAGTGCTGGGAGAGCTAGGAGTCCGTTATTTCTTTTTTTTTTTTTAATATATTTTATTTGATCATTTCCAAGCATTATTCGTTAAAGACATAGATCATTTTCTTTTCCTCCCCCCCATCCCCCCATAGCCGATGCGTAAGTCCACTGGGCATTAGATGTTTTCTTGATTTGAACCCATTGCTTTGTTGATAGTATTTGCATTAGAGTGTTCATTTAGAGTCTATCCTCTGTCATGTCCCCTCAACCTCTGTATTCAGGCAGTTGCTTTTTCTCGGTGTTTCTACTCCCATAGTTTATCCTTTGCTTATGAATGGTGTTTTTTTCTCCTGAGTCCGTTATTTCTAAGAAAGGGGATTACCTACTTTGTTCAAGTGTATCAAAGCACAGGTAGGTAACATTCCATTTAGGAAAAAAATAATTGGTTCTATTACTATCTATGCAAAGCTAGTTCCTACCCTGGGATTCACAAGATCTGGAATCCACTCAGCTATGTCCATCGGCAAACAGTCTCGCCCTTCCGAGCCTCGCTTTCCCCATGTTAAAATCAGGAGGTTGGTTTGATACTGCCACGGTCTCTTTCAGCTCTAATTCTGTCCCACCTTAAGCAACCACAATGGAAGTATTTATTCTGCGATATTCAATATCCAAAATAAGGTTGAAAAGTGGTTTCCATTTAAAGTTCCTTTTTAAATTGTTTATAAGTTGGGGAAAACACACAGCCTGGATTCCACTTAAGAGGTAAAGGAAAATCTGTCCTTCCGGGTTAGAAGCAATTTTTTTGGTCTTTTGACTAAGATTGTTCACCACATTTTGAGGATTTAAAATGACACTTTTTTAACTCAAAAAAAAGTGACTCCCAAGATTCTTCAATGGTTAGATCTTGGGAAGAAAAAGAAGCCGACGGGGCTGGGAATTTTAAGATCTGAATTCCAGTTCTGACCGACTTTGACTGTTTCTATGTTCTTGAGCAGACAGATAGGTCACTCGCTCATTCCACAGGCCTACCATGCACCCGACACTGCTCGGCTCTGGAAATAGGAACAGCCAATTCCTTCGTGCAAAAGGATTCAATTCTACTGGGGAAAAAAGACAAATGCTCGAGTGAATACAAAATTAACTCAAAGTAATTCTGAGGAAGAACTAGCCATTGAAGGGAATCAAGAAAGGGCTCTTGCTTGTAGCAAGTGGCCCCTGAGTTGAGCTTTGAAGAAAGCTACAAAGTTTTAAGAGGAATAAATGCATGGTGGCATGAGAGATGGCTCAGGCAAAGGCTGGGGGACAGATAAAATGTGAGGGACGGAGGCAGGTCTGACGGGGATTCCTGGAGCTCTGAGCACATAAGTGACACGACCTGTGCTTCAGGCTCATCACGTTAGAACCAGAAGAGACCTCAGAGGCTATGTTATTGAGCCCCTTTATTTTATAGATTAAGAAACCAAAGTCCATTCAGGCTGAATGATTTGTGCAAGATAAAGCCAGTCCGGAGTGGCGAGGATGGTTTCAAACCCAACCCACACCAAGCTTTCCATTGTACCCTGACAACTATGTAGAGAAGGATTTGAAAACCGAGATTTGTGGGAGGGAGATGAATAAAACTATTACTATGTCTGAATCTCTTAATTAATTAATTAAGGATGTTATTTATAAATGTTCCTGTACATAAAGATAGATAATTAATTAATTAGTTAATTCTTCAAAGTGCCTCCTATTCACAAATCATCTTGGAAAAACGTTTGCAAAGTGCCTTCCAACCTACACAAGTCCAGAAGAGATGCCAAGGGGCCTCAATTAGAGTGACGGCTGTGTTGGATGGCGGCAGAAATCAACAAGCCTTGGAAACTGACCAGGTGATGGAGAACAAAGAGCCAAAGATGACTTCCCAACGAGGTCACTGGAAGGGAGTGCCTTTGACAGATATGAAACGGGGACAAGGGAGTTTAAAGACTTCTGTTTTGGACATGGTAAGTGGGATGCCGTTGGACCAACCAGGTAATGAAGGAAGTTGGAAAAGTATCACTGGGAATTAGGGAAGAGAATAGGGAAGAAAATAGAGATTGGGACAGATGAGAATCTTCTTGGGCCTCAATTTCCAGACCTATAAAACTCAACGATTGAATAATTCTAAGAAAACGTCTAGTATCAAAAGGTTAATGAAAAGTCATCAAATTTGGAGTTCGAAATTAAAAATTCACATACTGCTAGCATAATTTCCTACTTTCTTTTGTCTGAGCCTCAGCAAGGCAGAAAGTTTAATTTCTTAATCTTAAAAAAATAAATCCTTAAAATATAAAGAAATGTAAAGTGTAGTAAAAAGAAAGCAGTTCATACTCAGGAAATCCTTAAATTTGGTTTCCTAAAATAATGATGATACTTAACATTTTCTTGTGCATATTTTATGATATGCCTATCTTCCCCCTCAAGGAAAACAGAAAGAAATCTATTTAACAAAAGAAATTCAACAGGATCAAATTAATGTTGTGGTAGACCTTTCCTTTAGAGTTTCCTGAAGTGAATGCTTAAATTCTCAACCTTTAGGTGGCATTAATGTCTTCTCATTTAAAAATTTATAATCAATCCATCTTTATGTACAGGAACATTTATAAATAACATCCTTACTGAGCTTTGGCTGATAAAATTTTGGATCTGGGGTGGTTTCTCAAGGAGAACAGAACACGACAGCCCTTTTCCTTCTTTTCAAAATACATATTCAATGCTTTGGGTCAAGTGCAAAATTTTGTTCTAACTGAAATTCTTTCTGAGATTGAGAAATGTGTCATATGTGATAGGACTAGTCCACCTCCCTTTCTTCACACCCCGCCTCCAGGGGTTCAGCCAGGATTTTTACTGGATTGAACCTGAGGCTGGGGCAAGGTTCAATCTGTCCCTCCCTAGCCACCTAAGGACTGGAAAGGCCCAGCCACAGAGGGTTGAGAGCCCTCAGATTTATGTGATCACACCCTGCCCACCTGACCAGGCTTTGCTTCCATAGGGCGCTAAAAGGGTCTAGGGAGCTGTGTGCGAGGGACTCCGCTACCCTGGGGTTGAGCAAAGCTCCTTTCCTTTGGTTAAGGGTGCAGTGACCTAGCATCTCTGCACCATTCAGCATTCTTGGGCTCCCACTTATCCCACCGTACCCTCCAACTTGTTCTACATTACCCCGTGCGAATTCCTCATCTTGAAAAAAATATTTGCAAAATGCCTCCCAGTCTACACAATGAGGAAGGAAATGGATTAGGTTTACATCTTTCTTTTCCTGAGGAGTAGGGAAGCATTCACACATTCCACTTAAATATGATTTTGCACCAACAACCCTGAGAACAAGATTCTCCGCAGTAACACATCTGTGTTTGGCCTCAGAATCAGAACTTGGTCAGAATCCTGCCTTAGATATGGACTGGCTACAGGACCTCGGGCAAATCCCTTGACCCAAGTCTCACCTTCCATTCCTACATCCTCATTTTATTTGCACAAGAACCATTATTCATTTAAATAAACTGTGAATTCATCGTATAAATTTTCAGTATATTTTAGCTCATGAAATAAGCGGGGGGTAGGGAAGCATTTAATGAATACAATCCTAAAACATGTAGTAGCCAAGTCCTAAAGATCTTCCTTCAGATACACCGGGGTCATCAAAGGGGTGTGAAATCACATCTTTTTTAATAAACATTTTTCATTAATATCTTTCTTTTCTTTTTAATAACATCTTATTTTCTCCCCAATTACATATAAAAATAAATGTATATATTTTACGTTGAGTTTCCAATTCTTTCCTTCCCCGAGATGGTAAACGGTCTGATTTAGATTTTATAGCTCAACGTTCCAACAATACCCAAGTGGGTTAGATGTATGTGTCTGTCTAGGGGGCGGGCAGTGTTGGCACGTCACTCAGTCTCAGCCTGTCGTCACAAGTGTAAAACGGGGCAACACCTACCTCACAGGACCGCCGTGAGAGCGTCACGGACGTCGCAGCCTTAAAAACCGTTGTAACTAGAAGAGCTTTTCCACCCAAGCCCTTGAGTCACTCTTGGACAGAATTCTTAAAACTACCCTTAGAGCCACTTCCTCCAGAAGGCTGTGAGCAGCACTTTCTTCCCTTGCACAAGGGCCGATGAACCAGATCCAGAGCATTAAGGACGGCTGGTGAGTGAACCCCGTTTGCTTTCTAAAGGGCCGCACGCCGAGTCCACGGTCATGCCACAAATTAAATCGTAAACAAGGATCAATCCTTGACGTTTCTAGTCCGTCAGTCTCGGACGCAGGCACCGAGCGTGGGCCTTGGCCGAGGTCTCGTCCCTTCGGCCCAGAGGCTGCGCCGACTACCGCTGGCCTTCTTTCCCCCTCCGTGCTGCCCTGTTTTCACTGTCGGTCCTGATGGAACGGAAGCTCCTTGGGAAGGGGGCTGGCCCACCTGGCTCTTTGGGTGTCCTCGTACTTAATAAACGCGTATTCATTTGAATGCACTTTGCTCCTTTTAGAGTAGTGTCTATTTGTTCCTTCGAAGGCTCTAGAATCAGAATGTTACATATTAACTGTTCTCTACTACAGTGGTATGAAATTTTTTAAATTGTAAAACCCTCACCTTCCTTTTTGGAATCAGTACTGTGTATTGGCTCCAAGGCAAGAGAACAGTAAGGACTAGGCCATGGGGGTCAAGTGACTTGCCCAGGGTCACACAGCTGGGAAGTGTCTGAAGCCACACTTGAACCCAGGACCTCCCATCTCTGGGCCTGGCTCTCCATACACGGAGTTAGCCAGCTGCTCCCTATCGTTGCAAAAAATTTGGGAGTCAAAGGAGTGGGGTTACAGGGTTCTGCATGAAGTAGGCGCTTAATAAAAGCCTGAAACATACTCTATTGGCAACATGCTACTCAGTTTCAGACAATACCTTGACTCTGTTGTATAAGTAAAACAGAACGATATTCCCCATAAACATACCCCGTGTAAAAAAGAGAACTGGCAATAGGGCACTGTGACAAAGACGTCATGGCGACCATGGGATGGAGTCCCATCCAAGCCCCCCCCCCCCCCCCGCTTCTATCCTGCTATTTTTCATGGCTTTGTCCCTTTCTACCAGCTAGAAATCCTTTTCTCCAACATTTATTATTGTGCATATAGCACTAAACTAATTATGGAGGATATGAAGTAAGAGGCAGACTGCTTTCCAGAAGTTTATTATCTAATGGGAGGAAAAAGATAAAATGCTATACAGAAGAATGACGCGAGTGTAAAGAAAGGTCTCGGGAAAATACTATGAAAAATCTGGGAGATCCTTCTCCCTTGGGGGATGGGAGAAGGGAGACTATCAGAGGCAGCTTCACGCAAGAAAAAATGGCACCTGACCTAGGATTTGAAGGAAAAAAGGGATTTCGACATAGAGAGGAGCAGACATTTCTGGCAGGAAAGGACAGACTAATAATCAGAAATCGGTTGTAGAACACGTAATAATGAACATCCAGATTGTGAAGGGCCTTTAAAATGCTAAAATGGGCCACAGGGAGCCACTGAAGATTATTCAGGCAAAAATGTTTAGAACGGAGAAGTCAAGTGGGCCAAGACTAGCTAGGAGCCGGAGACAATGTGACATCTACTTTAAAGGCAGAATTACTAAAATTTGACAACTGACTAGATGTGCGTAGTGGGGCAGAAGGAAAGGGAACAAGCACTCAAGTGCTTACTGCACGCTACGCATTGTACTAAATGCTTTACAAATATCTCATTTGACCCTAACAACAATCTTGGGTGGCAGATACTATTATCCTCATTGTATAGCTGAAGAAACTGAGGTAGACAGAAGTTAAGTGACCTCCCTAAGGTTACACAGCTTGGGAGTATCTGATGCTGAATTTGAACTCGCTGCACTACCTAGTCACATCTAAGGACAATCATGACTCTGAGGATTATGGTACCATCAGTAACAGAAAGGGATGGTAGGAGAAAGATGGGTTCAGTTTTGGACGTGTTAAGTTTGATATAATAGGTAGGTTAGCAGGATGCTTAAAAGTACTCAGTTTGGCAGGGTTGAAGAGTTGTGGGAAGTTGTGAGAAGCAAACTGGTGCATTTTTAGTGGAGCTCTCAATCAGTACAACCATTCTGGAAAGCAATTGGAACTTGTGCAAATAAAGGGCCTAAAATGTCCCCCACTTTTAGAGATTCTATTACTGGGCTTATAGCACCCCACAGAGGTTACTGATAAGAAAGTTTCCAATATATTCCAAAATAAAGTATGTGATATCAAAGGTGGGGAACAACACAAACACATCCACAAATTAGGGAATAGTTAAATAAATTTGGTACGTGAATATTACTGTATAGTAGAAAATAGCTAATATGATATACACAAAGCACAGAAAGATCAATATGAACTGAATCACAGTGAAATAAGTAGAGCCAAGAAAACAATATACACAGTGACTAAAGGTAAATAGAATAACCATATATACACACACAAAAATTATATAGAACAATGGCTCAAAAGAAGGGATATAAGAAAATACTCTCTACTTACTCGAGGTTGGAGATCCCCAACTATTTCACACTGTACATGTTTTCAGATTTTTTTTTTACAGTAATCGGTTATGTTAATTTTTCCTCTTGTCTTGAAAAAAATGATTTGGGATAGCTCTCTGGGAATGGGAGTGGAAACAGAGGAAAATGATGAATACGTAAGTCATAAGTGATGAAGACACAGATATGTAAAAGGAAATATGGCCATGGACAGACTCCTGGGAGAGAGAAACTACACAATTCTGATTTTAAGAAAGATGGGAAGATGAGAAATCAAAAAAGGCAGGTAAGGGATGGTCAGATCGATAGGAAAACCATAAGGACAGAATCCCAGGGTTTTGGAAAAGGAATGTCAAAAAAGAGTGGGTGGTTCACATTGTCAAATGACATAGGAGATCCAAAGTAATGAAGATAGGGGAAAAAACCTCTTAGATTTTAGAGAGGGTTGCTTTAGTATAATGGTGGGGATAGAAGAAAGATTGCACGGAGCTAAGTAGGTGGTGAGATAATGTAGGCAGAAGTATTGACTATTCTATCTCAAAACTTGCCAAAAAGGGTAAAGAGCTAAGATGACAGCTTCAGGAAATAGAAGGGTCAAGTAAGGTCCTCTAAGCATGAGAAAGACCTGAGAAAATATGCGACAGAGGTAGGGGTAGCAAGAAACTAAAGAGGCTCAAAAAAAGAGTGACAATGGGCCTCGGAGATGAGAGGGAAATTGGTATCGAGGATCCTGGTCATGGGTTAGCTTTAGTTGTCAGTATATTTCAACCTGTGAAACTAGAGGGAAGGGTGATGATGACGATGGAGAAAAGAGAAGCTGAAGTTTACCTAATATGACCTCAATCTAGACAATCAAGTAAGAGGCTGGAACTGCTGGGGGGGGGGGAGGGGCTTGAGAGTAACAGAGAAAGTGTAATATTAAGAAAGCACACTATTATGTCATTAAGAAATGAATAAAAGGACTTCCATGTAGGAGTGAGAGGCCTATTGATATTAGAGAGTGTACATCTGCTGCACTCAATTAGGACTTTGTGATTTGCTTGAGTAACCTAGGAATAAGAAAAGATACCACAGAATTCAACCAGAGTTGAGAAATATAGGACACAACATAAGGTCAAGGAATTCAAAGATGGAGAAGAGGGCATTATTGAAGTGGATAAACAAAACCTGTCTTCCGGAAGGAACCAGAAGGCCTTTATAGCAGACTTGGATTATGAAGCAATGTGAGGACTGCCAACAGTTAAATAGGAAGGAAAGGAAAAACAGATACTTTTACCAGGCCCTTTCTCTCAATCTCACTAAATTCTACAAGAGATAAATTGGGTGTCATGTTGCTGTTTGGTTCATACATGTATATTCAAGCTACTTGAGTAGTTCTCAATTCAGTATATTCTAATGCCTGAATTGTTAGGAACTTTATGAAAGCCACTAAGCTTTGAAAATATGTATGTTATCTATTAGGTATCAGTTCCAAGGCAGAGTGGCAAGGGCTAGGCAATGGGGGTTAAGTGACTTGCCCAGGGTCCCGCAGTTAAGAAGTGTCTCAGACCACATTTAAATCCAGGACCTCCTGTCTCTAAGGCCTGGCTTTCAATCCACTGAGCTACCCAGATGTCCCCCCTTTTTGATGTTCTTCACAGCCAGCCTTAGTTAAAAATTTCACTCAATAAAATTTTATAAGACAAAACTAATAAGTATACCAAAATAACAGTTTTGGTTTGGCCAAGTGTGAAAGTGGGAGTCACAGGAAATTTCAGTTTAGGCTTTTTCATAACATACTTTCTAGAGGTTGTCAAATGATGACATTCTAGCAAAACAGAACAAAACACGAATTTACAAAACATGAAAATGAGACAAAATGTAATCAGTTATCAAAAAGACTAAAACCAGACAAACTCTGAAAAATCTGATTTTATTTTTTAATAAAAAAGGCCTGTGCTCAAATTAAATTAAAAATTCTACTGAAATATCCATTGACAGTTTCTCAAATGGCTTTCCATATATTTTAACATTGCTCAGAACTATAATAATACTTCTGTATGGTTAGTTTATGTGGGTTAACATCCTAAATACCAAAGTTTGGTGCGGTTTTAAGGAGATAGATGTTTAAAAATAGGATGTAATCCTAAGAAACCCTTTAACTGTCAAAGCCATAAGCAAATTCTGGATAAAAAAATCAAATTAAAGCATCATAATTATAAATCTGGGCAACTGTAGTCTTTAGAAGACAAAACCAGTTCTCTTTCACATCAGTATTTTGTTTTAAGCTATGAGAGTACTGGGAAACTTCAGGGGGTGGGGGGGAGAACCATATCTGACACAATGAAAACAGCAATTAAACAAAGACACTCAAAAAGACATTTCTAAGTGTACTCAACCAACTAATGAGAATTAAATTTCAAAATGGGATTTTGGAATACATATGTGTATAAAGATGAAACACTAAGTATTATTTTAACTCAAAATATCAATGAAAAATTTCAATTCAAGGGAACAATTTTTTGAAGAATATTTTTTAAAAAAATTTTATTCCATGGATTGACTAATATTCAAAAGTCAGAAGTTATTCCATTTATGTTGAAGAGTTATTCTAGTATAACCAATACTTCTTCTAAATGTGGATCCTCTGATATGGCTAATAGCGCAAGAGTGCCCTCCTACCTCATGAAGTCCAAGTTTAGAAGACTTTAGGAATCCAAAATACCTCATATCAATACAAGATTTATTACCTATTGTTAATGTGAAGGTACTGAAAAGCACATCCAGCATGCCTGCAAATTTGTCTTTTTCCAAGTTAAGGGTAAATACAATCACCATTATCAAAATATTGGCTGCATGACTAACCTCTTTTTTGTACTTTATTTCATTTAAACAGAAGTTTTCATAAATATAGGACTAAAAAAGCTTCCTTTTTTTTAAAGACAAGAGAGGCAGTGTAAAATACAGGAGACTTAGCCTCAAAGCCAGGAAGCCTAGGGGTTCATGCCCTCCCTCTTGGCTGTTTAACTGGGGAAGTCCCTCAACCTTCCAATGCTCTAGGTAACTGCAGTAAGCTGCCATAGGTAGTAGAGTGGGGCTCCTGACCGAGAGAGTTCCTCAGACAAAGAATCATAGGTCCAGTTCCCTTTTATCTCCTTTCTTTAGACATCACTGTTAGCGAACAAATGCTTCTGGAGAAGGCTCTTGGTCTTCGAAAATCCTCATTTTTAACTCAAAGTAATATAATCTCATCACTTTATTCAACAGATTTGGAAAGAACTTCATCTGCATGATATTATTTGATAGTTCCAATAAATACTAAGAACCACTATGTAGTTTTACACAAATGACATAGCATAGGCAAGAGCCTACTATGTATTTACATAAAACAGCAAATCTTTCAAGCATAAAAAGTGGAAGAGTTAGCAGCTACAATTATGTTTTTTAATAGTTACATTTTTAATCTTGATTTTTCTTTTGTAAACAACATTTCAAACAACTGATTTTCACCCTGCCCCCTTCCAGGTATCAAAACAAGACAAGCAAAAATGACTTGTGAGTGAATATTTATCAACTGGCAACCAGTCCCATAATCCAATGTTATTTTTTAATACAAGTAGAGGTATCTCTTCTTAATTACTACCAGTGACTATATCTCGTCGTTTTATTTAAATAAGTACTGGTCAGTTACAGGAAATCTCCACTATTTAAGAACCGTACTTGGCACTAGGTTACTGCCATTGCAAAATTTTAATATAAGCGCTTCAGAAATAAACAAAAGCACTTTCAAAAATTATCAATTTTACAATTCAGTTTTTAAAGTAATGTTTTTCTCTGTACTTAGAATTACTAAAAGCTTCTCTCAACTGAGAAATTCTAGGGAACCAGTCCCAGGATGATGAAGGTTTGGAGTTGTTTTTAATTTTTTTTTAAGCGAAGGTTAAACCATATGGAAATGGATTAAATATTATTTTATCCTTGCTTTTTGTATCACATGGAAATGTATACCAAAATTAAAAAAGAAAACCTACAAAATAAAAAGTAATGTAAATAAAGTTCACCCTATATAATCACAGAAAAGATACACAGCTCAAAAATCAAAATAAAACACCTCTCAACTTATTTCCAACCCCATCCCCAATAACTCTTGGAGGAAGGGGGGCGGAGAGAACTTTAACATTTTAGTTCAGAACCAGATATTTCCCCAAGACATTCACATGGAAGGCTTTAAGGTATTTATAGTAGCAGTGACAGCTTAAAGCTCCACAGTATGGAAGAAAGGCTACAAAGGGTGCAAAGGTAACTCCCCAACAAAAGGAATAGGCTATAAAAGCTGCAGTAAAAGTTTTTCTTATGCTAAGAAAGGCAAACCACCTGGTGTGCTAAAGACAAAAGCTAGCAGCATTATAGCAGTAAACTGAAAATAAAAAAGCCTACAGGAATTATTCAGATGCCTAAAGAGAAAGAACAATGCAGCAGACAGGCCCCTTAAGCAGTCAGTTTTGTTTGTAGGGAAGTGGTCAAATTAAATAGTCAAATTTAGCCACATTTACCAATGTTTTAACAAAGCTTCCCAGAGAAATCAGAACAAAACTGGACCTTTTGAGTCAAAGGGCACAAAGAGGCCTTTTCCATGTCATGTAGCTGAATAAGTTCAAAGATTGGCAATAAAGAGAAAAAAGAAAGAAAGCTTTAAAGATGTGATGGGAACAAGCTTGGAGTTTATCGAACAGTCACACCAAGCTTCTCCAGCACACGAACACCCTTTTCCTGGTATTCTTGTCTGGTCATCCAAAAGTTGTCTTTGTCTTTCATGATGTCTGCCAGAACTGCACCACCCAGAAACACCATGTGCTTTCGGCGAGGCGGGTCCTCAATGCGTATCTTAAATTTCTAAAATGGGGAGAGAAACAAAACGAATATCATAAATTATAGGGAATCTGCCATCTAAATGAAGTAGGAATAGCCAGCCTGGAGAAGGGAAGATTTCAGGGACAACAATGATTACCTTCAAGTATAGAGAAAAGGAAAAAAATCAAGCTTGTTTGAGGATTGTGAGAAAAGAGGGACAGGGAGACATTACAAGAGAGGCAGACTGAGGTTTTTAATGAGGATTAAATTCCTAACAATTAAATTAAACATCTACCCAATACAATGCGATTGAACCATTTATTCAGTGCCTCTTAGATATATAAATCAGCAGAATGGGCTGCCTTGGAAAAGTAGTAGGTTCCTCTACTAAAGAGGTCTTCAAAGACAAGATGACCACTCATCAGTGTCCCTTGTTAGTGACACTTGCTAGTTTTTTGTATACATGTAAGTTGGACTAGTTGATCTGAGATTCTTGATTTTTAAAAAACCCAAATTCTATTTTCTACAGAATCAAAAGTAAAATGTTATGTTCTTAAGAGAAATAGATTTAGTTCATTTTTAAAAAAAATATGGGCCACTAAACAGCAAATTCTAGATGCATGTAGGTGGTACAGTGCACAGATCTCTGGGCCCAGAGTCAGGAATTTATTGTAATCCAGTCATTTCAATCATATCCCACTCTTTGTGACCCCACTTGGAGTTTTCATGGCAAAGATATTACAGTCAGAAATACCTGTGTTCAAATCTGGCCTCAAATATTCACTAGCTGTGTGATCCTGGGGGAATCACTTAACCACTGTTTGCCTCAGTTTCCACATTTGTAAATTAGAGTTAATAATAGTCCCTCCCTACCTTAGAGGGGTCTCATAGGGATCAAATAAGACAATAATTGTAAAGTGTTCTGTATACAAGTACCCAACATAGAAAGAATTCTATAAATGTTGGCTATTATTATTTTTAATTCAAATTTTAAATGCTCATGAAAAAATAAATGAAACACTGAAAAACAAACACTTTTTGTACTATCTAAAATAAAATGGTATACTCACAACCAGCATTTGGAAAACCTTTTCAATTTATTCATTTTGTCACACATATTGAATAGTGAATTTTAATTCAATATGGTACATAAACAAAAAGGAAAAGGAAACCAGTGAACAATATTTAAAATACTTAATTTAATCAAAACAATTTGGTAAAAGTGATCTATTGTAAGTTAGCAAGGAGGAAAGCATAATCAACAAGTATTTAACTACCTAGGTAAGGCACTATGCTAAGCACAGGGGTTAAAAAGGCAGGATTAAAACAACTGAAAACTGTCTTTTAAAAAAAGAATTTCATTTGAGAAGTAATTTATTATTCTCCTTCCTCACTCATTTTTTACCCATATCTTATAGCATATTAGTACATAGCCTCAATTAGCAAAATTATTTTTCATTTGCTTCATGTTTTATCTAATTTATTTACATATATTAATTTTAAATTGCATCACAGTACTGCATAAATTGCCTTAATAAAGAACAGTTTAATTAGCAATTACCAAAATACTGGCTATTTAGGTTTTCTTAAGATATTTTTGCATTGAGTTAAATGATATGGCTACTTTTTTTGTTGTTCAACCCTTACCTTCTGCCAAGACAGAAAAGCAGTAAGGGAATAGGCAAGTGCAGTTAAATAACTTGTCCAAGGTCACATAGCTAGAAAGTGTCCGAGGCCAAATCTTAACCCTGGTTCTCTTGACTCCAGGCCTAGTGCTCTATCTATGCTACCTAACTGCTACTGATAAGGCTTTTATAATTTTCACTGTATAATACTAGATTTCTTTACAAAAAACAAAGTTGACCAATATGTAGATCTTGCTATGGGAGAATTTTGTTAAGTTTTGTAATTTTTGACAACTTACAAGTTATTTAATGGAATCTCAAAATTAGTTTAGTCTGCATTCTTTATGAGTTTGAACTGATTATTTATGATATATAAATTATTAATATTTGTTTACTATTTATCCAATGGGGACCAGGTGTTATCCTGTACAGAAGCTTCCCTAAACTACTTTGTATTTGTATTTATTTCCTATATATATATTCCATAAATGTTTTGTGTTTGGGCAGGAAGGCAGTGTGTCAAGCCTGGAGTCAGGAAGGTCAGAGTTTAAATTTTGCCTTACTCTTCCTAGCTGTGTGACTTTGGGCAAGTCACTTAACCTGCTTGCCTCAGTTTCCTTAACTGTTAAAAATGGAGTCAATAGCAGCACTTACCTTGCAGGGGTATGGAGAGGATCATATGAGAATAAATGTATAGAAGTGTTTGAGACAGTACAGGGCACATAACAGAGGCTATATGAATGTTAGCTATGATGACAATAATGTGCTAAGAAGTAAGCAAGAGGAAAGCTAGGCTGATCTGAAGATTGATCATATTAGTGGAGATAAAGGAATAATTGCAATATCTACCTTTCCAGTCTTATTATATACTGTTCCTTTTCCTAACTAAAGAGGTTTTCTCATTCCTTTCCTTCAAAGCACCATTTTCTACATGTGAAGTCTTTACTAATCTCACTTCCCTCAGAGGTTCTTCAGCTTGGGATCTTGGTTTTTTGGTCTGTTTAATATTCTGATGATAATTGTAGCTAATATTTATACAACACTTGTTTTAAAAAGAGCTTAAAATGAGAATGAGTTGAAGTGAGAGAGAACAAAAGCTGGGAATGGATAGTCAAGACAAGTAAAGAAATAACAAGAGTACTTGGCTCTCCCAGGTGAGATAAAGGCGCCTGGCCCAATGGAGCATCATCTAAGGGACTCAAAGGCCTGGCAGATATGCCTGATAAGCCAATGGAGACCTGAATGAAGGAAGCAGGGACATCCTTATTCATTCTTCAGTCCTTTCTACCTTGTGGAACCAAGGAAACAAATGGTGATAGAAGTGACTGGCACCTGGAAGATCTCCTTTTGAGTAAGCATTTTTAAAGAGTTTTCCCTGATTTACTCTCCTTGATGGTGTTTCTCAAGTTTTTGTTTATGTGGACACCTTCATGGAAAATATGCCCAGCATTAAAATGTAATTGAAAGTCAATAAGTGATAGAGGAACTGGGTTTGTAGAATAAAGAACTTAACCTAATAATTATTCTAAGATTCCATCTTTAATAAATATAATTTTTATTAAGTATCAATCAGTCTAGTACTATACCTAAGGCTATGAAAGATTCAGGCTCATTTTATTGGAAAGTTGGAAAAGATGGCCTCAAAGGTCCTTTTTTCCTCCCCAATAGAAAAGACAGCAGAAGGAGCACTGGGTTTGTAGTTAGAAGACATGGGCTCAAATCCTGCCTTGGTGAATTTACTTTATGTATAGGCAAGTCTCTTTGGGCTTCAATTTCCTCATTTGTAAAATAATAGTTGGAAAAGATAGTCTCAAGGGTCCTTTTCTATCTAATTGAGAAAAAGAAAAATTACCAAATTACTGGACAGCAAATAAGTATATAATGAAGTGCTAGATGGGGCAAAAGAGACTATGCCACAGGAATTATTTCACTGTCCTATTTTTATTATCTTGTGTTTATTATTATATTTGTCAAACTTTTAAGTTCTCATCCTTTTTAACCTCTCTGCAATATTTAACATTGTAGCCCATCCCCTGCTTCCAACGCTTCTATTCAGTGAGCCTGCAGTCCACTGGATCAGTTTATAACTTTCTAACTATACCAAATCTGGCTGGTCCTCCTATATTATCCCTTTAAGTATAGGTACATTTTATAAGTAACTTCATCTTCTCTTTATATCAGGTGTTCTTAACCTTTTTTATATCATAAACATTTCTAGAAGTATGATGAAACCTGTGGACCCCTCCTCAGAATTTTTAAAAAATGAATACAATAATAAAATTACACAGGAAGCCAATTACATTGGAATACAATCAAAAATTTTCAAAAACAAGGTCATGGACCCCACATTAAGAGCCCCTTCTCTATATTCTTACTTATATTCCTACTATTAGGAACTTTCACTTAGGACTATAAAAAACCTCAGAAATAGTCTAACAGATGAGGGGAAGGAACTGAGACTCAGAGAGGTTAAAGTGGTCTGCCCAATGTCAGCTCACAGTGGACAAAGTGTTGGACCTGAAGTTAGGATGCAAATCCAATCTCAAACATAGCTACGTGATCCTGGTTTAGTCATTTCACCTCCATGTGCCTCAGTTTCCTCAAATGAAAAATGGGGATAATAGTAGCACTTATTTCCCAGTGTTGAGAGGATTAAATAAAATATCATCTGTAAAAGCACACACACAATGTCTAGTGTATTGTAGATACTTAATGAATGACTATTTCCTTCTTCCCTTTAAACATTAAATGACTAATATGTGTAAGGTGCCTTCTGTCCTAGGAACTGAGAGAAGATAAAAGAAATGAAATAAAATTCTTGTCCTCAAAGGCAGCATACAATCCAACAGGGAAAAAAATAGATAACCTAAGTATGAAATACACTTTCTAGTGTAAACTAGGATAAGTTATGAAAAAGAGGTATAGGCAAAGTATTTTTAAAGTACAGAAGAAAACATTAAATTCTGGCCAAGGGAGCATTAAAAAAGAATTGATACTAAAGCAGGCCCTGAAAAATGAACAGAGTATTAACAAACATGTGTTAGGCAGAAAGACAAAGAAGTGAGAACAAAATTACAGAGAAATGTTGAAAGTGCTGGAGGAAATCCTGTAGTCCAGTTGGGCTGGAACATGAAATACATGAAAGAGCCTAGATATGATCCCAAAGCCACATTGGATCAGATTATGGACCAATTAAAAATACCAAGCTTAAGAATTTTCTTTTTTTAATTCAGTAGACAAGGAAACAAAAAGGGGTTGTTTTCAGAGGTGGAATGGCATGATTGATTTTTAGAATATTACAATGGCTATGATTCTAAGAGGATGAGATTAGAGGCCAGAAAACTGGTGGAAAAGTTATTGTAACTAATAGTTAGAAAAATTAATGAAGGTCTAACTTAAGAGTGATATCAATGGGAAGTGTAAGAAGGCAATGGATGGGAGCAATACTATAGAAAGAAACTCTATAGGACTTGACAACTAATTGAGTATAAGGAATAAGGGAGAGCAAAGAGTCAAAAATTACTCAGGATTGTCAAGCCTGTTGATTGGGGGAAGTATAATGCCATTAATTAGGGGGAGGGAAATTAAATAAGCATCTATATAATACCTACTATGTGTCATTTACTGTGCTGGGGACCTTTTCTCCTCCTTAAAAAGTTGTCTTCTGTCTTAGATCAATACAGTGTATTGGTTCTAAGGCAGAAGAATGGTAATGGGGGTTAATTTGCCCCGAGTCCCACAATTAGCAAATGTCCAAGGCTAGATTTGAACCCAAGATTTCCCATATTTAGGCCTGGCTCTCAATTCACTGAGCTGCTCCCCCCCCACCCCATGTCAGGCACTTTTTACAACTATTATCTCATTTGATCCGCATAACAATACTGAAAATTAAGTACTGGTATTATCCCCATTTTACAGTTAAGGAAACCAAGGCTAAGAGAGGTTAAATGACTTGCCCAGGATCAGACTGCTAATAAGAACCTGAGACTGGATTTAAACTCTGGTATTCCTGACTCCAGGCTCTGCAATCTGTCCAATGTCACCTAGCTGCCTCAGAAATGTGGTGGTAAAAAGGTTTTTTGGGGGAGATACTGAGTTGGTTTTAGGATATACAAGTTTAAATAGGGGAGGGGGTGATCAATGAGAAGAGAAATTGGGGGAGGGATATGAATTTATAAACTTTTAACACTTGTTTTGGAAAGATAACAAAATTCTTAAGAACAGTAAATTTCTTCTATCCCTTCCCTTCCCCTCCCCTCCCCTCCCCAGTGTCTAATTTGGTACATCAAGTAGGTGCTTAGAGAGAAGCAGAGCAGGGAAGGAAAGATTTAATCACTTCAGTTGGAGATTTGGTTATGAAAAATAAAATCAGAAAAGTTCATTCTCAGAGTCACCACATGATTGTAGGCCAGCCCCTGAAGCCTACCTGAAAGAGACAGTCCTGTTTGGTCATTCCAAGATACAAGGGAAAAAAACTCAGCCCAGCTAGCCCAGAACCAGATCTGCAAGCTTAGAACCAATGGTTTAAAGACCGGACTCCTTGCTCCCTCTAGTGGCTATCAGGGCTCTTAATCTACTTCCTCTGATTCTCTCAGCTGGGTAGCTTGATTCTTACCGAAAGTTTTTCCACGTCTCCCTTTAAGACTCGTTCTAGGTAAAGTTGCTTAAGTTCGCGTTCCAAACGAGATGGCAGCCCTGGGTACATGGTGGATCCTCCAGAAAGCACGATGTGCTTATAAAATTCGGATCTAGAGAAGATAAATCAGGTCATAGACTTAAGAGTTGGAAAAGACATGAGGGAAATCACCCATTCCTCCAACCCTCTCATTTTATAAATGAGGGAAGAGAAGAGAAACTGAGAAGCAAAATGATTTCTCCAGTGATGGAAATGGGACCAACACTCAGATTTCTAGTCACCAGTCCAATGTTCTCTTCAGTGCCTTCAAAATGCATTAGTTTTGGATATGCAATGTACTGCAATGACTTATCTGGTATTCTTAGGGAGATTATCTATTCAGATTGCCTCCTTTGACAGATATTAAAATGGAGGTCTTGAGATCAAAAGCCTCATCTGAGATCACACTGGTACATAGCCAAGTCAGAGCCTGAAAGCTAGAAGGGCCATTAGAGGTCATCATCCAATCCCATCATTTTACAGGTAAGGAAACTGAAGGGAAGTGCTTTGCTCTGAGGTCAATGAGAGCCTCTCCAACAAGAGCCAGAAGGTGAGCCAGTGCTGGCTCTTCTGTCCCACGCTGCCAGGTCAAGTTTACCTGGTAAGTAACAGTATCTTCCCTTACAATGCCCTCCCTCCCATCACCCCCCCCCCCCCAAATTCCACTGACACTGAAACCAGTGCTTTCAGTTCGGAATCTGGAAAGCTTGGAGTCGTGGCCCCTCAGGAGTCACTGGGCCCTGGCCTGGCCTTGGGCAACATCACCAGCCCCACTCTTGCATGACTGGTAGGATGCCACCACCATGTCCATGTGAAAGAGCTGGATTTCCAGGCTGCTTCTGCCCTCTCAATCCCAGTTTACTAGGCTGTGCTTCTGCCCAATAACACCTGATAGAGTGGAGATTCAAAGCCAAATTCCAGCTTAGTGTCCAGTACAGAGAAGGTGCTTCATCAAATTGCTCTTTCCATCTTCTCACATACTGCCTGATCAGAACCATTCCTGATTTTGCTTTTAATGTGGTGGTTTCACCTAGATAATCCCACTTAAGCCCCTGTTGTCATCAATATTGCATGGAAAAACACCACTAGTCACAAATAAACATATCCTAATGCTGTTAGTGGACCACAAGTCTCTCAGCTGTATGCCCAAATAATGGCCTCCAGTAAGAGGTATGTTACTCTTTGTACTGGTAAGAGGGAATATATTTGGAGTTATAAAGATTAAACGTATGGAAGTATATAAATATTGTGTATTCAGGTATATTTTTGTATGTATGATGAAAGTATTATCACCCTCAAATGTAAAGCTCCTTTGGGTAAAGCATTATTGGCTCCAATTATGCTCTGAATACTACAGTTTTTAATGAAAAAAAAAAGCCAGTCATAAGTAATGGGAAGCAAGTTGGCACAGTGGAAAGAGCACTGGTTCTGGAGTCAGAGGAGCCGAGTTCAAACTCCCCTTCTCACACTACTTTTGACAAATCACAACCTTCTCAGGCCTCAATTTCTTCATTTGTAAAATGAAGGGTTGAAAATTTCAGAGGAGCAATGATGAAATATGCAACCCACCTTCCTCAGAGAAGAGTCAGACAGACTCAAAACGAAGTATATGATATACATTTTCAGATATGGCCATGGGGGGGGGGGTTAGGGGGGAGAGTAGAAAGCAAAGGTAAGCTAGGGAGAATTGCCAAAAAAAAAGAGAGGAAGATAAAAGGACATGGAAGTATATTTTAAAAACCCTACAGAAAAGGTAAAAAATAATGAGGTAAGAATAATTTTGAAGTTACCTGTTAAATTTATTCTTTATAAAAAAGAAAAGCAAGCCCTATAATAATATATTATATTATTATATAATGGAATAAAGATCCAGTTTCATTCACAATGCTCTTTTTATGTTCTATTTTGTATATGGAAATACTCATTTGATGTGTGTAAAGTTCAGAATTTTTTAAAAACAGTTTGGATGAGATGGTCTGAGGTCCTTTCCACCCCTATTTCTATGATCCTACGGAATTGAATAGATATTATATCAACTGAGATAAAACAATCCCTGCCAAAAATATTTAGCATAATTAGAAAGTATCAGAGGGGCATCTGACAGTCTTTGACTCAGCTTGCTATATGGCAAGACCCTCCTAAAATATATGTCCTGTTTTAATTTATACTCATTAATATCTCTTTCTCCAATTACTTTTAACAAAAACTGGGCATATCACTTAAATCAGGGTCAACTACTATATTCTTTAAAAAGTGGTTTTTAACCTACTATAACGGATTACTTTTATATTTGAAGTTCACAGAAATGATTTTCATGTACTTACCAATTAACTGAAAGCTCAACTAATTATTTACAATATACCCATTTCTAAAAGGTTGCATGAAAACATGAATCATCCTAACCTACCTGGTGTCAATATCAGCAGCCTGGATTGTGTTAAAGAGCAGTTCAGCAACACCCACTCCTTCCACGTTGATCAAATGAGGCTGAAATAAAGCTTCAGGTGCTTCAAATCTCTCTCCACCAACTTTGATAATTCGGCCATCTGGGAGCTAAAAACATAAGACGATGTATTTAACAAGAATTCATGGCCATTGTGGCCAAAAGTAGAACTGGTTTTCCATTATCACAAAGCATGTATCTAGAAAAGAGGTAGTGTGCTTAAGTAGAAAGAACAATGGAAAAAAAAGTTCAAGAATATCTCTTATCACTCGAGTGATTGGGCAAGTCATACACATCTAAGTCTTTTCCCTCATCTATAAAATGCAGGTCAATCAATAAGCATTTATTAAGCTCTTCCTACACGCCAGGAACTGTGCAAGGCTCTGAGGATCAAAAACAAAGGTAAGACTGTTTCTGTCCTCAAAGAGTATCTACTGGAGGATGGGAGGAGGATAAAGCCTATTCTCAGATATATAAATACAAAAATAAATAGAGGTGCATTAACAACTGAGGGAATTTTTTTTTTTAAAGACAGCACTTGAGCTAAGCCTTGAAGGAAGTTAGATTTTCCAAAAGGTAGTGAGGTGTGAGAGCATTCTAGATATGGGGGGACAATTTGACTAAGGGTGTATCTGGATAGAGTTCATAATAGGGAATGATAAATTGTCAACTTGGAAAGATACACTGAAGCCAGATTGTAGATGTCAAACAATATGGTATAATGTAGAGAACACACTCTAGAGTTCAACTGAGTGGATCTGCATTCAAAATCCTGCTTCTGATGCTTATTTATGTGTGACCCTAGTCAAGTCACTTCACTGCCCTAAGTAGGACTCAATTTTTTCATCTATAAAATGGGAATTGGACTAGAAGACCTCTGAGATCTTCTCAAGTGTAAGCACTCTGGGCCTAAGACCCAGGCCTGGAGCTTAGCAGAGAGAAGTGAGATGAATCTGGGAGTTGAATCTACAGAGATCCTATATGAATGTATCCACTCTCAGAGTCCTTTTCTAAGTAAGAGAAAATACATAAAATGTAGTTCCAAGCTGGATTTTCATTTTGTAGACAAGGTAAGGGAGGTAAAGGATTTGTTATTTACCAAAGGTCAGCTAACTAGTTATGGATAAGCTAAGTGTTCAACAGCCTAACATCCTTTTCTTTCAGACTACTAGCTTTTCTAATAAAGAATATTGTTTTACTGACTTGGTGTATTTTACTAATTTTTATACAAGCTAACAGTGTTTATGTTTTGCTTTAAATGCGGACATTAAAACTAAATTATGACTTCTTTTCCAGAGAAGAGTTGAGAAAATGCACTTCTTTCCCTCTTTGCACAAGGAGGAACTCTTGTGTCTAGCTTAAGAACTATAAGCTAGTCAGAACTCATAGATAATGCAAACACTGTCAAATATAGATGATATGTGGGTTGTTTTCATTGCACCTTTTTCCCCCTAAAAGCAGTAAGAAAACTCTTTAAGTGGGAATATATTTGGAAATAAGTATATTAAAAAAAAGATTGTCATTTAAGATAAAAAAATTTTTTTAAATTTACTTATAAGCTTAAAATTTTTGAATTATCATCAATTTTTTTAGGTATGTGATTTTGTGGAGCAAATACTTACATCATAACAAGTTTATATTTAAATGAGAAATGCTGAATACTACAATTACATTGTTTGGCAGTCTGAATTACAAGCCAAACATGTGCACTGGTATGTTGGTATTTGATGTATTTCTTCACAAGATCCTAAAATGAATTATGGCATTTAATCACAGTTGCTTTAAAATTTTTGACATATTAATTATATTTAGCACCTCCCCAATTGATTCTGTTATAAAATTAGTTCCCATGATAGAAATAACTCATCTAACACTATTGCATTTGTTGACTAACCAGATTTTAATTAGTATCTAATAAAAGTACATTCAATTCTACTGTAACATTTGTTTTAAAAACACAAATTTGTCCAACACAGGAAAAAATTAAGCCTAAAATAAATTTCAAGTTTACTTAGGATGACTTAGTTGGGAGAGGAACAGGCAAGAACAAAGAAAACAGACAATTCACAATAACTCACAAGCTACAATCTTTCTAATGCCCATTTCCACAAGCAAACTTAGGTCTTTTTCAAGGTAAAATGCATTTACTGTTATTGATTGTTTATCTTCTGGTATGGTAGCAAGTACATGCTCAAGCATGTGTGCATACCCCTTTTATCAAGGCAGGCAGCACTGCTAATCTGCCATTTATGTATTTCTTAAGCATTTAAAATGTTTTAAATTGTGTTAGCAATTTACTAGGTTTCTCTCTTTTTTAATATAATTCTGAAAAAAAAAAATTTGAGTGTTGCCTCCCTAATGCCATTTCCCTCAGACTCTGTGGCTCTTATTGCATAATTTTACATAGTACAGTGGTTTTTAGGAACATATTTCACATTACAGTAGAACTGACTACACACTATTTACGAGTTGTGAAGTGTGTTGAGTTCTAAAAGTACAAATTATATACCAGTGCGTTTTAGCCTTAAATCTCAAGTGAGTTAACAGAAAAGTTTGCTTTTAATAGATCAAGAGACCTGAAAGAAAATACTTAACATGAGATCTTAATCATAGAGACATCTCACACTTTATGAAGCATTTTGTCATTTTTGATAACCATATTATCACCATTTCTAGTTCCTTTATCAGGAGAATTCAGTTACCACTCTTCTTTCATCCAATATCAAACATGAAGACAGGTAAAAAATTAGTTAGGCAAGTTTTTAAGCACACCTTTCAAAAGAGTTGTAGAAAAATCTTAATAAATGTGATTTTACTATAAAATAATTATATATTGTCAGTGTTAAATATGGCTTAAAATTATTTCCTAAATAAAAGTTAAGAAAAGACACCTTATTGAGATAAACTTAAAGGCTAAATGTTATTACTTAGGTCAACAACTAAAGTCTTGTAAAAAAGTTACCTGAGTTATAAGTAAATAAATTTTATTCATTAGATGAATTTTATTTAATGGATAAAATTTATAAACATTTCATTAGTTAAACACTGATTCAAAGAAAAGAATGCCAACTACTGAATTATCAAGGCAAGCTTTTATATTCCAAGATTTAGGCAGTTGAAGGACAGGTAGTATAAAGTAGAATAAATTCATATAGAATTTTCAGCTTTAGTCTATGCTGTGCAATACTATAAAATAATTAGGATCATAACATTTAAAGATATGGAAGGGAATTTTAGATACCACTTATTCCAATCTTTCAAACAACTATTTGTAATTCTTAACACAAGAAAAAAATATTAAAAACAATGACTTCTATTATAAAGCAATACCACTCTAATATTTTAAATGTTCTGGAAATGTATGGATTTCCTCGAATTATGCATACTGAAACAGCCATTAAGAAAAAACTGCTTATATATATTAACTTCTTAAATTATACACAGTAGGGGCAAGGTGGCACAGTGTAGAGCCAGATCTGGAGTTGCAAGGGCCTATGTTCACATTTCCTGTTTAAGTCAAGTCAAGTCACTTATAACTCCATTTGTCTGTCCCTTGCCCTTGCATCTTAAGAGTTGTTTCTAAGATAGAAAGTAAGGTCTTAGGAAAAAAGATTAGACACATCACACTTACTGTATAAGATTCAACTAAAACTGTGGTTTCCAAGGCCAGTTTCTGCTCCTGCTCAATATTGTACCCCACATAACAGAGTTTTTCTTTAATCATGCGAACAGTTTCAAAATCAGCAGAATGGTTGAAGGCATATCCTCGAAGCAGAAGCAGCTGATTATAAAAATAAGAGAAGATTAAGTACTGCTATTTCTATTTTTTTGATATTAAATTCCATAAAATAACAGTTAATGCACAATGTTTTAAGGTTTAGAAAGTGCTTTATCTATATTTTTATTTGATCATCAATCACTCAGTGACAGACACTATCATTATCCTCCTCTTGTAGATGAGTAAAGTCGGGCAAAAAAAAAAAAGGTTCACTGTCTTGCAGAATTTAAATCCAGGGTTCTCCTGATTCCAAATCCAGTATTTTTTAAAAACTCTGCTGCCTCATGTATATGTAATATATTAAATACTAGCAGCTTCTTCCCCCTCATCTTTCTTTGTCTATACTCAATGTCTCCACTGCCCATTCTAATTTCCCAATCCCCTTCAATCTGACTTTCTTCATCACTCAACTCAAACCTCTCTCATGGCATTTGTTCCATGAACTTAAAAAAAAAAATTCAGTGAAAAGAGCTCAATCAAGTATATGGCTTTGAAAAACAAGTATTCACAAGAAATATTAAGAAGTTATATTATGAATGGCATTTTGTCTCATCATTAGAGAGCTAGTCTTCAGATAATTATTTTTGGACATAGCAACTCATGAAGACCCCCATGTGATCTTTTCATGGATCTACATTATAAGGCATGGAAAAGTTATGATGTTACTAGACAGAAAAACTAACCCAAGAAAATGAAAGTAAACACCCCTAAAGTAGTAAAGTATGAAAAGGACATAATGTAGGTTTTTTTGTCTTATTTAATATTCTTATATAAGCACAACTTTATATGAGAGAGGTTCTCCGTCACCATAGCATTTGTTGAAAACACTCCCAAGATCCTCACTTCCCAACATTAGCAAGCATTGGGCAGTAGAGTGAACCACCAATTTGTATTTACATATTTTTTTAATGTTTAAAAAGAGGCCCTCCTCACAATAATGCTAGGAGAAGAGAAACACAAGTATCACAATCTCTAGTGAATGAGGGACTCAACAGTCAGTGGTATGTGTGTGGGGGCAGGTAGGTGGCTCAGGGGATTGGGAGATGGGAGGTCCTAGATTCAAATCTGGCCTCAGACACTTCCTAGGTGTTGTGTCCCTGGTGAGTCACTTAACCTCATTGCCTCTCCTTTACCAATACACAGTAATAATTCGAGGAGAAAAGTTAGGAATTTTTTAAAACAATAGTGGTATGTACGAAGGATTAGAAAGAAAGCAGTAAATAGAATCTGGCCAAACAAGACACAATTCAGAGATGATGGGATGGCTAATAAAACCAATAGTCAACGATAGGAGATCAAGATGGTAGCCTTTATGTTCAGGGTTTTTCTGTGTATGCCATTAGTGAGCCAAGCCTCTAGTCTGGAAGGTTTCCATTTAGTTTGTCTTCGATGTCTCTGGAGCACTGTTCCACTGATCATTCCTTGGCCCTTTAATCCTAGCCTCCATTGTTCCCTTTGCTTACAAATTTACCTAAATTTCTCTTAACCAACAATTAACCATCATCTGCCCATCTTTCACTCTCTTCTCAAGCTTTCAGCTTCCCTTTTACAGCTCAACTTCTAGCAGGAGTCATTGTCTTCAGCCACTTCAATATCCCTTTCTGCAGGCTTTGCTATGCATAAGATGCTACTCTCTTCCTCCTTCCATCCCCTATTTCAATGGGCTTGTGTGTCACTATACTTATGGTAGTCTATGCTAACATCTCGGAGCCCTTTCCTTATTTTCTTTCCTTTTTGGAACCACTAAAGAGATTTTAATCAAGTATCCTCAGCTTTCTTATTCTACATTCTCTCACTTCAAATCCCATTAATCCCTATTATGTCAATTATCACCATTATTCAGGCAAATATATGGACCTCTACCACCAGTTCTAGGTTTACAAGCCCAACTGTTTTGCTAGATATTTCCACCCATTTTTGTTTTATTTTATGAATATTTTAAACCAACATACCCGAAACTAAATTTTGTCATTTTCTTTCAAAGCCTATACTTTGACCTAATTTTCCCACTTCTTCTAATGACATTCTTTCAGCTATCTACAATTTCAAAACAAAGCCTTGAATCATTTTTTCTTTTCCCTCTCATCTCTCTACAGTGCCCCAACCCCCACATTGGCTGTTATATTCTAATTTTATCTCTGAAATCTCTTACAATACCATCCTGTCCTTTCTATTCCTACTTTTACCACCCTAGTTAAAACCCTTCTCTGTGTCTATTAGGTCATATTTAGATAACTTTCCTCACATAAAATTTTAGTCCAAGTAGTATCCCCATTTTCCAGATGAAGAAACTGCCGCTAAACTGAAGCTTGTAAATTCGATGATATTCCCAAAGTCACAAAGAATTAATGCTAGACCAGAGCCTTAAACTCAGATACAGACAGTTCTTGCTTTGTATAAATTCCACTCCCCAGTAGTCAGAGGGCAGGCAGGACCTCACACCAGTCCAAGCTCTGGTCCAGCTTCCAGTAGGCCACTACAGCTTCTCCTAGGGGCTCCCTGGGCCCTGTGGGGTCCTAGGCACTGAAGCTGCTCAGGATATTAGAGTTCAGGCTGACTTTTGAGGCTCAGAGGGTTCACAGAGCCCAGCAAGGGAAGGGGGAGGTGTGTACACATTAAGTTGAGTGAGGAACTATCTATATTTTGATTCCAAATTCCATGCATTTTTGACTGGTCGCCCTTCTCCTCTCTCTCTGTTCCTTTACACAGCTGCTAAGGTAATTTTCCTACTATATTATGTAAAGCTTGAGTCACAAAACTCCCAACTTTAATGGCTTAGCATTACTTACCAAATAAAGCACAAACTTCTTAGCCCAGAATTCAATGCCTCCCTTTATTTGTAGTTAATCTACCTTTCTAGTCATATTTCATAGGACTTCCTAGACTTTACACATCAGCTGAACTGGCTGACTCACTTTTTTTCCCACCTCATTTGATCCTCTCTGGCTTTTAAGGATGCCAACTCCCACACATGGAATTAAGTTTTCTTCTCCCGACTGACAACCTTCTCATTAAGACCCAGGTCAATTCAATTGTTGAAAAAACTACAGAGATCCTAGAAAGTTCTACATTTATTGGGTGAATGACAATAATACTTAAATATATTAAACTAATCTGTAATAGAAAAAAAAGAATAGAACTGAAATAATTAGGCTCTGAGTCCTAAAAAATTGACTGTGAACAGCTAGATTATGTAAATCTTATTCACCTGCTTTAAATGTTATTGGAGGAAACAGTATTGGGAAGCTAATTTATAGAGAAAAGTTACTTCCATTATATCTTCTGTAGATTGGTGTGGAGATTTTCTGATAATCTTTGAAATGAATAGATAAGTTTTAAAGCTAATTCATGATAGTGCAATTTAATGAAGTCAAACAAGGAAATGTTTAATATTATTATTTGTCTCTAGCTTACCTTGATAAGGTATCTGGTAATATCTCTCCCAGCAATATCCAGTCTTCTGGTAAGGTGAGGAAGAGAAAAGCCTTCATATACTGGACAAATATGAGTTACACCATCACCAGAGTCCACAACAACACCAGTCAATAAACCTAGGCAAGAAATATAGCATATGAAATAAAAGGAAAAAGTAGAAAAATTATAGCCAGAAAAATTTAGATATTAGTAAAGAATACCATCCAGGACTTTTATAGACTGGGAAACTACAGAAACAAACATCTCTCATAGCTACAACACAAAACTTCAATACAATGGGAGCATAGGTTCTCTTTTAGATCGTCTATAAAGAAGTTAAAACTGTATTTGATGGCCTGGATTAAACTGAATAACTACAGAGGGAAAGATAAAATCTTTCCTTAACATTTCAAATGGAGAAAAAGCAGAAATCTTCAAAATCCCATGAAAATAATAATAATAGTAATAAACATTTGTCACTTTAGAGTTTGCAAAGGGCTTTACTACATAGCCATCTGATAATCACAACTACCCTGTGAGGTGTATACTACAATTATTTCCATTTTATAGATGAGGAAACTGAGGGTCAGAGAGGTTATGCAATTTGCTCATGGTCACCAGATAATAGGTATTTGAGGCAGGATTCAAATTACGTCCTTTCTGACTCCAATTCTAAAACTCTATATACTATGCCATCACTTGATAACTATTTCAAGAAATAAATTTGTTGAAAAATATAGGAAGGGAAAAATCTTGAATAATAATGAGACATGGAAAATGCCTGACAGTAATAAAGAAGCAGTAAAAGAAACACAAAACCTTATCCTGGAATGTTGTAAATACTAATACTATTAACTATATTTTTAACCTGACTAACTCTCCTTTACTGACTCCCCTAAGGTTAACACTATTCTGGTTTTCTTCTTACTTCCCCACCATTGGCATGTGTATGTATGCACATGCACATGCACACACATACTCTCTTTCCTTTGCTGATCATGTCTACATGTCTATTTCAAAGTTAAACAATAGCAGACTTAAAATCATAGCCTTTAACTTCAAGACCCTACTTGACTATTTACTAAATGTGTGGCCTGTTTCCTCATCTTAAAGTAAAAAATTTAGACTAGATAATCAGCAAGGTTCCTTTCAGCACCAAATTTTATAACTTATTTCCACTTGAATATTATTCCCTCCATATAATTCATTTTAAGCTTAACAGATCTAAAATGTGAATTTACCCCTATATACATCTTGAACTTAACCTTTTAATATAAATACTACAAGAACAACATACACAATAACAATATTA
This sequence comes from Monodelphis domestica, assembly GCF_027887165.1. Classification (NCBI taxonomy): domain Eukaryota; kingdom Metazoa; phylum Chordata; class Mammalia; order Didelphimorphia; family Didelphidae; genus Monodelphis; species Monodelphis domestica. The sequence goes on from NC_077227.1 coordinate 636,139,944, forward strand.
CTGATGTGCTGTGGGGTGGGCCAGCCTCCCACAGAGGATGGGGTCTTGGAGGTGGGACGGTGTCAGTGGAATGAATGATGGATGGGACACAGCTTTTGCATTCAACCCACAGCACAGGTTTCACAGGATAAACTGCTCCACCTTGGCTGAGGCCTAGCTTTATTTTATACCTTCATGATCACATGTCTACATGGCACAGTTTCATTCTCAACATACATGTTTCCATGGAACCTAACAACAGACAGGAAGCCTAGGGAGATAGTCAATGAAACATTGTTGCTAAGTGCAGGATCAGAGGTAGAATCAACATGATCCAGATATAGGTTAGGGAATTCAGAGCACAGATTTGCCAGTTTTTATGCCTAGAAAAGAGAGTCCTATCTAAGTGGGTATATAAGAATCCTTAGGTTTAATTTTGTAAGTGAGATCTCCTGGTAATATCCTGGAGGGACAGAGTGGGACATCTGTATTAACCCTGCAAACATGTTGCTCTCATGTATTTTTCCTGGGGCTAAGTAAAAATAATAATCATAGCAATTCCAATAATAAGGGGATGTTAATAAGGAAAGCCACTTGGGGGGGGGGGTCAGTGGGTGTTTCCATCCTTCCTGGGGCAGTTCCCAGTTTCCACATGTGACTGTCAAACAGTGTGGTCTTGATGGCTTCAGGCATTGATGAACATTTATGAATGACTAAAGTTATTCCTAGTACTATGGTGATCCAAGAATATCCTCAAAGATTCAAGATAAAAAAATGCCATCTGCCTCCAGAGAAAGAACTGATGGAATCTGAATGCAGTCCAAGATATACTATATTTCATTTTATTTATTCACCTTTCTTTTATTTGTTTCAATTATCTTTCACAAAAGGACTAATATGGAAAGATGTTTTACACTATTATAAATGTAAAATATCACTGTTTGCTGTTTCATGGAAGAGTAAAGGGAGGGAGAGTGAGACTGACTCAAACTTAAAAGAAAATGATTTAAAATTTTTTTCGTGTAACTGAGTTTAAAATATTAGTAAAAAATTTAAAATAAAAAATAAACATTGCCTCCTGATCATAGTATTCTCTCAGTAACCCACAAGGATTATTTGAGTCATCTTTAACTGCCCCCTTTTGATTTTAGGTTTTAATCTCTCAGACATCCATGCCCTCCTTTCTATTTTGATTACATCACAACCCTAGGGCAGGTCCTTATTGTCCCCCTAGTGTAGCAAACTCTTAACAGCAATCCTCTTGCCATCATGACCATTCTATACATTTCTGCCAGACTGATTCTTCTGTAAAATAAAAATAAGAAACTTACTACCTTTTTGAGGTGGTAAGAAAAAAAATCTTATAAACCTTAAAGTGCTAGATAAATTGAGTAGTATTTCCACAACTACTTAGCACAATTCATTGAATATATTGGGCACTTAACATTTATTAAACACTTAGAGTAGTCCTTCTAAGCAAAATAAAAAATTAAGTTCAATCAATTTTGAATAATTAGAACTCCGGAGTTCTGGTGAGAAAAATTACTAGGAGAAAAAAATTATCTTACAGGTTACTGTGAAGACAAAATTCTTTATTTCATGAATAATTTAAAGCTTCCAAATATTTAAAAAATAATACTGGTGTGAGATAACAGTCTGTAGGCCACATGCAGTCATAAAAACTAATGAATCTGGATTAAGATCTAATCTAATTAACCAGAACTATATTTATTATCCTTCATTTTAAAAAAAGTCTTCAAAACTTTGCAAGTAAATGTTATGCATTTTGGAGGCAATATCTATAATCACTAGGTAATATCTGAGAGCAAGACAGAACTACATGAATTAGCAAATTCATGTTCTTTTAGTATTCCATTATAAAAAGGTAACAATGATTCATTAGTTTCAGTAAATCTGTCTTCCTCTTGCTATATAATCGAGAAGATTTGTCAGCTTGCCATACTTAGAATCCAGAAGATTTCAGTCAACCCCTGCCTTGTAGATCTTTGCTGAAATGGAATCAATTCCAGGTGCTTTGCCACTGAAATAATGGCATTCAAATATCTCCTCTTCAGCTCTAAGTTCAGCAAGAGAAGGATTGACTACAACCTAAGGCATACAGTCAATGGCTTTAGTACTGGTTGATGACAGTCTGTTGAGAATTTCAGCTGCCTTTTTATTAAGCTAAGAATCTTTCATCTCTAAGCTTCACTTGTACTTCTGATGGAATTAAACACTACCTTCTTGGAAAGAGATGAGCTGTCCTGCTGGGAAACCCTATAGTAATTGTTTCTTATTTGGCAACATCTTTCTCATCATTTTTGTCAAACCAATTCTGATATCTGTGAGTGTTCTGGCCCAAATGAGTAAATGGGGTGCTATACACCAAGTCTCTGAAAGCTGTCTACTCCTTCTCTGCTTCACTGTTGCTGTGTGCTGACTCAAGTTTCCCCTCCAAGTCAGCAAAGAATTGTTCACACATGGAGAATCACTCTAATCTGTTATCATGAATCTCCTGATAGCTATCTTGCTTTGGAGTTGCCGCTTTTGTTGAATGTGAATGTTTAGCTTGGAAAAGATAAGTCTACGATTGGTCCAGCACTCTGCACCATATATATATTGCCTTTGTCACTCTTACATCTGCCTGTTTCTTCTTCAAATAATGATGTAGTCTATTAAATGCCAGTGCTTGTTTCAATGCAGCTTCTAAGGCTGAGATGCAACGAAGTGGATCAATTCTCCATGGCATGTGCTAATTTTGGCATGACAAACACCAAGAAAACAGAGGTCCTTCACCATCAGTCCTGAACCATCCATAAGTGGATGGTCATAGCAAATGGAGAAGTTTTGAATGCTCTGTTTAAGTTCACTTACCTTGATAGTATACTTCCCATGGATTCCCATATAGATAATAAGGTTGACACACACATTGCCAGAGTTTAGCGCAGCATTTGGGAGGCTCCAAAAGAAAGTGGGGGAAAGAAGGGCCAGTTTTAGGCTGCCTACCAAACTAAGGGTCTATAGACCCATTGGGCTGACCACTGTTTTATCATTATGCCACAAAAGCAAACAGTTTCCAACTGAATTGTTTTAGAAAGATTCTGAGGATTACCTAGCAAGTTAAAGTATTGGACACCAAGGTTCCCTCTCAAGACAAACTGCAAATCAGTCAAACTATTGCTGAGAACACAACTCTGATAGATTGGCCATGTTAGTCCTGATGCCAAATCCACACTTACCTAAGACTATTTTACAAAGAACTTGTACAAGGTTAAGCATTCACAGACAAATCAGAAGCAGCATAAGAACACTCTCAAGGTGTCTCTGAAGAACTTTAGTATCAATTGTAAGACACAGGAGATGCTGATACCAGGCTGCTCAGCATGATGTGTCTGCATCAAAGGTGGCTACATGAACAAAGCAAAATCACAATAGCATAAAGGAAACAGCTGTGCAAATTCAAAGACATTTCCATCCCAAATATTCGCAGACTACTTGTGTAGTAGTTTCAGAGAGGAGTCACAAAGATTAAGAAAGAGTAGGAAAAGGTTCTTGCAGAAGGTGGGACTCTAGCTTAGACCAGAAGGAAAACAGAGAAAGTAGGAGGTGGAAATGAAAAAGAGTTCTAGAAGTGGAGAAAGCCAATCAAAACATTCAGTCAGAAGTGAAGTGCCATGTTTGAAGAATTGCAAAGATGTCAGTATCACTGGATCACAGACTAAGTTGTAAGACTCCTTAGGAGAGTAAAATGTAAAAAGATCAGAAAGGTAGAAAGCAATCATGTTACAAAGGACTTTAAAAGCTAAAGAGAATTTTATATTTTATCCTGGAGATAATAGGAAGCCACTAATAAGAGATTTGTGAAGAGGGAGGAACATTTCAAGGGGTTTGCCTTTGCAAGGAGAAAGGCCTCTTCTTTATGTGAAACAGGGAGATAAGTGTAAAATGCATGTGAGATGATGATGTGAGATAAAGAACAAGCAGAAAGAAGGAACTCTATGAATGGCCTTTTTTTTTTTCAATGAAATGGTTTCAGTATGGTTCACAGATGAGAGGGCAGAATAAGAGGGAGCCATGGAAAGTAGAAAGATAAAACATTTTGGAAAAACTGCTTTGGTGAGTTGAATAGTGAATTGATTAGGGAGATGTAAAAGGATTGCCTTGATATAAGATGAAGGGACAAGAGATTCAAGAGGGCATATAGAGTTTAATGGGTAGTTAGGTTGCTTAGTGGATAGCCTGAAGTCAGGAAGACCTGGGTTCAAATTTGGCCTCAGACATTTATTAGTTTTGTAATCTTTAGCTAATAATGTAATCTGTTTACCTTAACCCACTGGAGAAGGAAATGGCAAATCACTCTAGCATCTTTGCCAAGAAAACCCCAAATGGGTCTGAAGAGTCAGACACAACAGCGTTTAGAGTTTCAGAGTTCATTAACATGGATATAGAACATTTTTGGGTAACGGCAAGATCAAAGGTACAACCATCTCTTCAAGTAGCTGTGTTGGGATAGAGAAACAGGTCATGAGAAATGAGTAATTTGAGAAACTGAGTGGTTGACATCTTTGAAGGAGTTGATCAATATGTATATTAAAGTCCTTTAGTATAAGAACAAGAGTTTGGGGAGAAAGGAACTCGCTGAGGGAGTATATTGAAGAACATTAGACAATAGTCACTAGAATCCTGATTCAGCAATAAATATGGATTGAATGCACCTATAGGATACTTCTGGAGATTTGAGGATGGAAATAAGGGATGGGGGATGGAGAATGGGATTTAAACAATGGGAAATTAATTTCAGAATCATAGGAATGGAGTGGGTATGAGAGTAGAAGTATGTTAATCCTTAAAGAATGAGTTCAAAGAGGTTATGGTTTATCCCTAGGGGTTCAGCTCTGAGTGAAGTTTTTACAAGGTATCAAACAGATGTGTAGCTAGAAATTAGGGATGGGGATAAGAGGGTACCTACAAAGTGGCAAGGTAACCTCTGTGGAGCTATAAGTCCACAAAGAGGGTGTCTAGAACACAATGGAGTAGCTATTCAGGAATGGAAATGAATGTGTTATAAAACTCAAAGCCATCAATAAGTTTTTTTTTTAAATATTAAAAACTTTAAGATTTCTTGACCAAAAGAATTTCTCTTTACATCAAGGCATTTGCATGCCAAGTCTTTTCTGTTGTGTATTCCCTACCAACTTTTATTGATGTTAAATGACTAAGGAATTATAAACTGGAGGAAATGATTTATGACATCAAAAATTGTACACCAACACTTAGCAAAGCACAACTTAATTTCCAGTTAGCCTAGAAATGTCCTAAATATATTTATGTTCAATTGCAGGGGCAGTTTTTAGCAGAAAGAGCAATATAAGCTTTCAAATAATGCTACTGTCCCAGATTGCTATTTTAAGCATGATTATAAAAAAATTTGCATTTCTCCTTTTAATCATTACCTTATTAAATTCAATTCAAATATTTATTGAGTTCCTACTATATGAAAGCTATTATGCTGGAGATAAAAACACATTAAGTGGTAAGGAGAGTCAGTTAACAAGAATTTACTAACATTAAGTACTCACTATGGGCCATGTACTCATTGAACAATGAGAATTCTAAGCAAGGGGAAAATATAGTCCTTGTCTTCAAAGAACTTACATACTAATCGGAGACAACATTCAAGTAATTGTACATACAAGACATATACATTACAAGTAGAAAGTAATCTCAGAGGGAAAGATATAGGAAAAATGGCATAGAGAGTGGGAAGAAGGGGACACTGGAGAAGGCTTCCTGCATAAGGTAGAAAAGTTTATAGAGGAAATGGCTTTTAAAAAATATACTTGGCTTTTAAAAAATATACTTGTCATTCCCCAAAAAAGACTTATTTAGGAAAAAATAAATAAACCAATCAATGAATAAATGAATAAATAAATAAATGGAAACTCCATGCTGCATAGATAATGCAGAGAATTCTGGTTTTTTATTTCATCAATAGCAGGAAAAAAGCACTTAGGTCTTCCATCCAAACCTATTGTTATTTCCTATTATTATTTGAATTTCATATTCTTCCTTCTTGTATGATGCCTGAACCAGATGATGGTAAAGATGGTTAAGCCAGCATTTACTCAACCTTCTCAGCTAGAGGCTTGACTATTTTTTTTTTGTTTCTTTGCCATCTTGCATTGGGAACTGAAGTTATGTTAGTACTAGCATTGAGGTGGCTGCTGACCTTGGTCTCATCTCAGCTTAGTGAGATTATGTTAATTGTCCAGGATCACAAAGCTGATAAGTGAAAGAGGGCAAGAAATTAGGTCTCTCAGTTAAGAACTTTTCTCATTCCTGAATTAATGAATCTGGCCACATATTTTCAAGTTCTCCCAACAATACCCTTTTCTAAGGACAGCTACCCACATTGAGAAATACAATTTGTGATGATGATGCAAAAGAATATCACTTCCTGGAACTGAACTGACAGTCCTTATTGGCCTTTATAGTAAAATCTGCATTATAATTTTCCCCAAGTTAAACTATTATTAAAAATACTAAGGATAGCCAATGAGATAAAGTTACGAACGTTGGAATTTCAAAATGTGAGGTTTTAATGTAAAGACAATCATATTCATCATATCAAAAATGTTCAAAATTCATTTTACAGTCTATAGCTATAAGCTGGATATTCATTCTTTTCTACTTGGAGAGAAAAAAATAATATCTAGCTAGGAAAAAAAAACTTTTAAAAAAGAATTAAAGGGGCAGCTAGATGGCACAGGGTATAGAAAGTCAGGCCTGGAATTGAGAGGACCTGGGTTCTAATCTGGATTCAAGACACTTTCCAGCGGTGTGACCCTGGACAAATAATTTAAACCTGTTTGCCTAGCCCTTCTACCTTAAGAGTTGTTACTAAGACAGAAAAAGGTTTTAAATTTTTTTTAAAAGAATTAGAGAATCTTAAGAATTAAAAGAAAAATCAAAAGCTTAACCTCAACCTGAGGCATGATTCTATTAAACACCCCTCTTTCTCCATGAGACAGGATAACTCACTATACTACTAGAGTAAAATTTCCATTTTTTAAGACTTTGGTAACTAAACTAGATTGCCTCTAAGATTAAGAGCTGGAAGGGGCCTTAGAGGTCATCTAATCCAACTCCATTATTTATAGATGAGGAAACTGAGGCTTAGAGAGGTTAAATGACTTGCTGAGGGTCACATGGCTCATAAGATTCAGAGGCACAACCAAACTAAGGTTTTCTTGACACTAAGCACAGCACTCTATACATTAAATCAGGATTCTAGTTTTGTCTTATGAGCCAAAATAAAGAAGTCATCTCAAGTCCACATAAGAACTCTTCAATCAAACACTTTAAGGTCACTATCATGTTTTTCTCTCTCAGACTAATATTCTGAGTTCCTTCAATCAATCTATGCAAGTAGTTTTGAATCCCTTTGACATTTTAGCTGCCCTTCTCTGAAGGGACTTATCTACTCGATTCCTTCAATGTGGTACTCACAATAGGCCACAACAGTTCAAATGTTATTGAATCAGAGCAGGGTATATTGGAAACTAGCAAGACCTTGTTCTGGACATTCCATTTTTTATTAACTGACCTTAATATCACATTAGGTTTTTTGACTGCCCTATAACAATGATGACTTATGCTGCACTAGAAACTTACCATAAATGCTTATCATCTTCATGTTAACGGATTCCTAGGCATGTTTTGCCAAGCTTCTGCTTACATAATTGACCTCTTTGTATCTAAGCATAAAATTTCACACTTATCCCTACTGAATGCCACTTTAACATTAAGCTCATTATTCAGACAGTTAAGTTACTTTCTGGATCCAAATTCTATCATCTTACATACTTGCTATTCCTCCTCCAGTTGTCATTTACAAAGCTCATAAGCACTGACAATTTTATCTTCATTTAATTTCTATTTCTGAAAAATTCTTAATTTCAACAGCCAAAATGAAAAATTGATTTTAATAGAGCAATTGAAGTATAATACAATGTCATTTACAAATAGATCGTGTTAAAATAATCATTAGCTTAAGCAAAATTTGCTACATCTTTCAATCGTGTATGATTATTGATTTATTCTGACAAATGCATATGCAACACCTTGTTAAGAAAACTTTAGTATCTTGTTCAAATACTTGATTTTAAACAACAACCCACAAATAGTAACTGCCATGAAATCTTAAATTCTCTATACCTTAAAGTCAACTGTGTGTGACTGAAAAGATATGTTCTGATGTAGGATACAAATTGTGAGAAAGTCTATTTGTTCATTTCTCAAACCATTACTTATGCATTCTTGTGTAAATTATTCTCACAAAAATCTGCCTACAATCCCAAATCATGGGGAAGTCTTCCTAAAATAGAGCCAACATCATTTAAGAGTTAAGTCTAACTATCCAGATAGGAAAACCTGAATATATGAATATCTATTGTCAAGACTATAATATGGAGTTTGAAAAACAATCTCGAAGAGGACCATTAATACACCTATCTTGACCATTAATACACCTATCTTGGACAGATTCTGTTCACAGATGATATGGGTCAAGAACTGAAGAGCAATTTGAATTCTGAGAAACTGTGTAGTTCCTATTATTAACCTTAAATTTCTCTTTGAAACAAAAATCTATTTAAAAAAATAATATTCTTTGGTGGTGATATATAGCTATAAACTATCAAAGTCCCTAGAACTAAAATTACAGATCACTCAAAAAGCTACATCTTTATCACTTGTTAAAGAGCCTAGCAAGAGTAAACACTTAATAAACGCATTCGCACTCATTCATTCTTGGTCACAAGGTTAATGAAGTATATTAACAACCATTTATTACACAAAAGAATTTAGGTTGAGACATCAGAGGGATGTATGCTGGATAGCCTGTATGTTCCTTTAGTAGTTACATGTTAACAAATTTAAAAGGGTTTATGGAAAGATGTGTATTCCCATGGATTTAAAGTGGCTCAGGATAGGAAATTGTAGATGACATTCAAATTAATTAATGACACTCAAGCACTCATTGACTTATCACTACAATACAGTTTTTTTATTCTGAAGGAAAAAATTTCAACATACACTTGCTTAAATCCTCTAAAACAAATATTTATGTGCACAGCAGCAAACAAAACAGCTTTAAAATTCTACTATATTTAATTGTGACTAGTTGATGACAGTGGCTATAATAAAATTTTTATTTTAAAAATTAGTTTCATGTATGTAAATAACCCAAGAAGACAACCCTTAGAAGTGTTTACTGCACAAAACACAAAGAGCAGAAATAATAGGGTAGTTACAGTCCATAATTCTAATCAGTACTGTATGCTCAAAATACATCTCTAAAGATTAAATACCTACTAAAAACTATTTCAATTTTTCTTTTCAATCCACTATAAAATTACCATCTATGATCATCCAAACCTTTGCTGTACCTACAATTCTTCTTGTACCACCTGTCAGGGTAAGAAATTCTGTATGTCTATTGCCTAAAATATCATAATTTTAGGATAAATGTAAAGGATGTATATTACCAGTCTAAAAAAAAAGCATTCCTTTGGTTCATCAGTATTTAATAAATACTTTCAAAATTATCTAAACTAGACCTTTTATTGTTTAATTAAACATAATTTTAAGAATTCAAATTCCATTGTACAGGTTTTCCCAAATTATTTCAAAGATTTAAATTTTATAGCATTAGAAAAACATTTACAGTATACACAGGAAACAATGTAGTTAAAGAATAAAGTGTTTTTCTTGAATTAGCCAACATAGTTGAATGATTGAGAAATAGTTTGCTGATAGTTAAATTCCACCTACCTTGAGCATACAAAGTAAGAACAGCCTGGATAGCTACATACACACCAGAAAACTGGTAAGTCTCAAACATGACCTAAAAGAAATTAAAAGCATCCATGACTACAAGAAGGCCCTTGGAAGGTTTATCAACCCTCATTATTTATTTACTGAATAGTTCCCTCCTAATAAAAACTCAAGTCTTTGTTCAAAGTCCTTGCCTTTACAATACTAATCAATGTGTGCCTTCACTACTTAAGTAGTCATCCCCCTTTTATGCTAATAGTTTTATGAAGATCACTGAATCATATCGCCAACTTAAAAGAATACTATAAATGAAAGATTCTGAGCATTTCAGTTATTAGCAATTATAATGGAAAAAAAAATACATAAAACCAAGACTGCTTTACTGGTGCTTTGTGGGAGAAATAAATCTTAATTCAAATTGTAGAATACCAGAGAAGGATATCACTTTGTATGATGAGGATAAGACAAATATATATCTATATAGAAATATATTTAGATATAGATATATAATGACCTACTAAGAGTGGGCATTAGAACTTGTTTACTATGGAGCAATCCAGTTAGGTTAGGGCTCTGCTCACCTGTTTGAACAGCAAGCCAATTTGGGCAGTCAATGAGAAATGCACTGATATGAACAGGTGAATTTCCTCATACCTTGCTGGATCAGGGTTGTGGCTCCTTAGTCATAGAGAACTTGTGACATTTAGAAGCCTCAAATCTAATCCAACTGGGAATATTACTCATGGTTTTTTATTATCTACAAAATTATTCCTAGTGAAAAAAGTTGAGAAAATTCCATACTTGACATTTTTTTAAAAATGTGAAGCAGTTTATGAAATTTAAGACTTATTGACACCAAATATATTAAAGCAGTTGCATTAATGACACACTTCAACAAGCATTCTACTCTATCATTCACTTTTTAAGAAAAAGTGAGCTATGACTTGCTATCCAGAAAGTATTCAGGCTCTTACACTGAGTCATCACCAATTTCTAGGAGGAGGAGGAGGAGGAGGAGTAAGATCACTAAAAGTTTTGGTAGTAGTAAAAATACCATTTATAAGCCTCAGTCTCCTTATCTATAAAAGGAAACTACTAATATCACTTACATCTCACAAGGCTGGGAAGGCAGTTTGCGAAACTCAAAATGAGTTTATTATCATTATTATTGTTACTAACAGGACAATTTTCTGGATGAGAGGTTTAAAATCAAACCGTAACCAGTTATAGATAAATGTATACTCAAATACCCAGAATCAAAATATGAAAATTGTAAATCCAATGGAGAACATGAAATAATCTGTAAGCTTTGCTAGGTGGGGACCATGCTTTAATTATATCTATCTAGTCTCGTACCTATAATACAGTGCTTTGTGCGCACCAAGTGCTAAATAGTGGTTAAATGTAACTATACTCCAATATATAAACTCCAACTTTTTCTTTACCCTAAATGATAGCTACCTGCCAGAAAATATTATCTCCCTATTCAAGACCTTTTGAAAGAATATTAGTTTGCAATTCTGTGAACCTTCAAAAAGGGAAGTATAACTATGTTTAAATTAATTTAAGATGGCATCAACATAGGCTATAAATACAAAAAGAAAAAATGGTGAAAAAGCAAAAAATTGAACATCTTAAAGAGCTAGCCAAAAGTTTAAAAGCAAGTATACTTTTATTTTAAAATGATTACATTAAAGAAAAAGTTTCATCTGTACTCAAAGACAAATTCACATTCTACATTCAGCTAAATATTGCTAACATACAACCTAACAAATATTCTACCACATACTCTGACTCAAAATTAGAAGGCCTAGACTGAGCATATGAACTTAGCCAAGAGTTTCTGAGGTGCAATTGAACTATTGATCTACTTATAAAAGGAAAGGATTGAACTAGATTCTCTTTCAAGTCTACTTTAGTTCAAAATCTACCATTAAGGCTCTATGTTAAAAGGCTGTAGATATGAGACTAATCAACCATACTACTGATGACTAAGATTCTTTATTCTTTTCCCCTTTGGCTACTTCTTACCTTTTTTGGAAAGTCATTCTCATCTAAAGTTTGGGCAAGAAGATAATGCTTATGAGACTTCTACATATTAACTATTTTTAAAAGTATAGAAGATACTAAAGCTATTGTTATTTTTAACATTTTATCTTACCATTAGTAACAAATGATTACAGATATTTTTTAAATTCTGAAATTGTCACAGAAATATGTATATTTTTGTGTATATATAAATAAATAAATATATATATATATATAAAATTTAATCTTAAATTTACCTCCACAATCTTCTCCCTGTTTTTTGTTGGGTTCATAGGAGGTTCCGTGAGCAAGATTTTACAATTTCTAGTATCTATGTTAAGTTTTTCTGGTCCAAATGTATAGTCCCACAGATGTTTCATATCATCCCAGTTTCGAACTATGCCATTTTCCATAGGATAGTTAACTTCTAACATTGATCGCAATTCACTTGCCTCATCACCAACCATTAGATCCTAAAAATCACAATAGGAACATGTTAAACTATTCAAACATTATATATAAGAGCTTCAGAAAATCACACTTCTGCTATTTTTTAAGAAACTTACGTGAATAAGGCAATCCCTGATTTATTGCAGTATTTTCATTTAAATATACTTTGTTTTCAGTTCAACTCTAGATTTTCAAAAACACTTTGGAAAGTTTCATTTTTGAATGGCAGATTTCATTGTATATTGTGTTTTAAAACAATAAATTGATCTTACCTTCTGTTCTTATAATTCCAAAAGAAAGGGTTATTATCATAAATAAATCCTATATTTTGTTATACTGAAGTTCTGTGTGGTTTCATCTGTTGCTTTTGATCTAATATTTAAGTAATAAAGTGTGTGATGGGTTAAATAATATACAGCAAGGTAAAAGGGGAGAAGAGAAGCTGATAGAAAAATGTTCAATGCATACAGCATATTGTGCATACTGTGCTTGTTACTAAAATGGTAATGAGTATTTGAAGGGTACAGAACAGATAAGTCAAAAAGGGAGACCACAATTTTTACATCAGCATTATATCCATGGCAATTTATGTTTTCCAAAGGTATCATAAAAATATCAAATTTCATTAACATGCCCTATATCTGTATGCCAACCCCCAAATTGGCACTATAATCTAGAATCAAAAGTTTACAGATAACTTTCCAAATGAGTGTTAAGGGAATTAAAATCTTAAAGAGAAAAAGCCCCAATTCTTTCAGTAAGTATTTCCAGTATGAACAATAACAATGTAAACCTCAAAAGCATTTCAGAAAAACATGTCACACACAAAACTTATTACCCATATACTCTGCCTCCAATTATACCAGACTTAATATTATCCAACTATAAAATATTACAATTTGGGGGGGGGGGGAATTACAGAAATTAAACTTTTTTTTCCAGTGGTTAATGATAAGTCAGCAATCTCAACAAAATATAAGGAATCAGTAACATTCTCTTTTTTAAAGTGTCCATCTCTAAAATACACTTTAAGGAAGAAAAGAACACATTCAGTCTTAAGACAAGGGAGAATCCCATTTAAAAAAACAATTAACAAGAAAAAGCTGAAAAGGAATTCAAACACACTTATCAGGATGCAATAAAGTTACAGTGCTCACCTTATTTATGATTGGCCCTTTCCAAAACTGAAGTACTATAAGTGCTTTGATTCTTTTTAAACATTTTAATACTTCAGTATCACTCATAAAAGATAAAAAACCAAGAATTAATAAGCACTTGAATCCTTAAGGTATTCAATATTCCTATGGAAATTTAACATTAATTTGAACACATTTTTTACTCATTACCCAGTATTTTATACATTTCAAATGTCTTACTTAAGGCTATTAGGAGAAATGTAAACAAAACAACAAACTTCTCAGGAAGCCTAGGTTCAAATTTTGGTTCTAACACTGGGAGTCATGGGGCAAGTCACTTGACCTCTGTAATCATTCATTTCATCAGCTGTAAAATGGGAATAACACTGGAAATTCCTATTCTATAAGACTTATTTTAAAAAAGCACTCCGTTAATCTCAAAATACTATATAAAGCATGAACTTTTAGTTTTATTATTATTCCATAAAATAATTAAATATTTAACACTTCATTAAGCTAACTATATCACAAACTAAATTTCATTCATTTTAGGAAGTCTGTCCCAAAGTAATGGTGCAGATTCTCAGAACCAAGTCATTATCTTAATTTAAACATATTTAAGATTAACTGAAAGACATTTTTGATTGAACAAAATTATCTTTACTATTCTTTTTTTAAACCCATACCTTCCGTCTTGAAGTCAATACTGTGTATTGGCTCCGAGGCAGAAGAGTGGTAAGGGCTAGGCAATGGGGGTTAAGTGACTTGCCCAGGATCACACAGCTGGGAAGTGTCTGAGGTCAAATTTGAACCTAGGACCTCCTGTCTCTAGGCCTGGCTCTCAATCAGAAGCTACCCAGCTGCCCCCAAATTATCTTTACTATTCTTCAGCATGTAGGAAAATTTGGAAAGGAAGGAAAAATGCAATAAAAATGTAAATGTATGTAAGTAAATTACACATATATAGTAAATTATGTGTGTTAGTCATAATTATCTTTCTATGAAGTTTATCTGTGACAGATTTCAGTAACAAGAAATGGTCTTTCCCTCAACTTTTAAAATCTACTGAAAAATAATGCATATTGCCTTCAGACCTTAGAAACAAGGTAGGAATTATTAGGTCAGGTCTTAGGCTTTACTACTCTCTTGGCAGCAGTAGTCTTCACTGGGCACTCAAGCCTAAACATCACCTGTTGTCTGAAAAGAATTAGAAATTATGGTAAATATCTGAAATGCCTTTTTAAAAAGATGTTAATACATACAGCAAGCAGCAAAAATTGTATTTTACACAAACAGCAGAATTCCAATTAACAATAAGAATAATTCTAAAATGAGCTACTAAATTAAAGTCAATATTTGAAACAATCTCAATTTTGTAGCACTAAATTTTAAAAAATTTGAATATTGTTATACTTTCACACTACTCTTCCACCAAAACATTAATAACATTTGACCTGATCTTAATCTCTACCTTTTTAGATCTTTAAAACCAAATTTCATCACTTATTTTGGCTAAATCTAGGCATCCCCCCATCTTTCTTAAACTATTTGATATTTAATAGGAAACTAACATGATAAAGCATGAATACCTATTTACATCTTCATACAACCATCATTTTTAATTTTCAAGTGGAGGGAGAAAAGTTACATTTTATAAGTCCTTAAGATGTTTTAAAGTCCTTAAAAATATTCAAAGATACAATTAGCAAATAAAAATTTTAAAGAAACCATCTTAAATCTCATGGAAAATAACAGAAGGATAGAATTAATCTTCTAGGGACAAAGCTGTGGGATTCACATGAAAAGGTTACTGTAAAACTACATTTATTTGGAAAAAAGAAATAACCACTATTGAAACTCTTTACGTGCATCCTCTTTTTCTTAGTTATACTCTTGTGGTTCTATAAGATTATTCCTCACTAATAATAATAATAAAAGAAACAGATCAGTCAGTATCTCTTCCTTCCTTTCCCTCCACTATATTTCACTTGCATATTGAAATTTTACTAATACTCTGCAAATAGTGCAGAGTAGGATGAAATATATAGGCTATGATTAAAATGTTTAATTGAACAAAATTAAACTTATTTACAATATGAAAACTCTGCTAATCCTTTCTACTATGTAACACTTAATCCTGTATAGAATCACTAGAATTCTAACATAATGCACACCATATTCCATTTTAACTATTAAATTTTTCTACATGGTAGACAAAAAGAAAGTCAAAGCTATGTTAGTGATTAGAAAGTTTGGTCCTTGGTACATGTCCCATTCAGAAAAAAGCATAAGACTTAAATTAGTTGCTACTAAACTGAAGCAATGAAGGAAAAAAAGTTAAAAAAAAAGAATGAATATTAAAAAAAGTATGGAAATATCCCCCCACCCCCAATACTAAGGGACACAAAATAACAGCTACTGGTCCCATAAAGCAAAAGTGGAAAACAAACAGAGCATGGTATAACCTCACTTACCATCTTGTTATTCTACTTCAACAGGTCAAGAAAGGTGAAGAGAGAGAAGGTAGAAGTAAGAGTCAGAAAGGCCTAAATAAAATCCTCACTAAAAATTTTAAACACACAAGCAAGAGAGACAAATTAAGTAGAAGTCAGATGCAGTATTGCTATGATTTTATTGAATTAATAAAATCAAGGGCCAATTTAACACGGTCAGTATCATCAACCCTAAAAAGGACTAGTTATTCAGGCACCTTATTTTAAATGGATTTGCTATTAATGACTTAAATTTCCAGTTTATTTTTGTAGTTAATAACCATGTTAGCTAAAATGAATGAAACAGAAAAGTATCCACCAAACATAGGAATTTCAGATTCCAAGCATCCTTCCAAATTCATTAATTAATTTTAATAACATCTGATTTTCTAAAAGTTTTTTTTTTAAAAGGAAACAAAGATTCACTCTACATAGATAGTTCAAGGTTATATTTCTGATTCTTGCACAGAAGTATGGATTAGCTACGTACATCTCTTTTGCCCCGCTTCCCCAACCTAAATTATATAATATTATAGTTTCAAGATCTGAATTGAATAGATTGAACCAATGGAGACAGAGTAGGCAAGCTTTATGAGGGAAAATCCCCTTTTTGCTAATCGTTTTGCATTTATAGCAAAAGTCATTGAGAGAAGGAAGACAGAGTCCATGACTACTCCATGGCTTTAAATGTAAAATGAAATATTTCCTAGAATGAGGGCATGCATGTATAAATATATAAATTTACTTGAGGATAACTATACAACCCAAACTGTTTAAATATGCTAATACTATTTTAATCTGCCTATAAAGTAAAAATGGTACTTTATTTCCAATTAGGCCTATCATTGAATAAATAGGATAATATTAATTTCAGTTTAAAAAAGAATGCAGTCATATTTTATCACAATCAATAAATGCTTAACTTATGTGACTTTGATAATGTTCAAATTGAAATTTCAAGGTGGAATTCAGTCAGAATCAAAGAAAAAGGTGCTTAGAAAATAAGGCATCATAATCATAGAAAGCTAGAGTTGAAAGGAACTTTATCTAGAAACTATCATATCCATTTCTTGTCTCAAACAACTTATTTTCAGTTTTTAAATCCTTTTCCACTGCCTATTGTTACAGGTTTCTCTGGTGATTTTTGTTCTTGTTTTTAATATGGAGAAGCAAAGTCTAGAATACTTAAAGGTCTTAGAAATTAGTTTATATGTATTTTACAATTTAAAAAACACCTAAATATCACTACATTTATTGAACTAGTAAATAAATTAGCAAGAAAACAAATGCCTACTACATGAAACTGAACTTTACTGTAGTCCCTCCATCTCCAAAGACTCACTTGCATCCTGATCTCTAGTTCAAGTGACTTGTGTTTTACTAGGAACCAGAAGTCTTACAAAAAGGTTACATAAATAAAACTTTCAACACTGGCTCATTCATGGACAACTCTCTATTATTGCTCCTGAACTCTAAGAGTCATAACATTCTCCATTACCTGATTCCTATCTCCACTCCAAGAGTACGCTAAATAATACACCAGAGAACCTTTCGGCAAAAGCCAAATGGAAGACAACCAGAGCTTCCTCCTAAGGCAGAGTATTAAGAGGTTGGTGGTGTTTGCTGAGCAGAAGAACATATAATATTTACATGGCATCCAAAGTTTCCACAGCTATACTGTGAAAAAGCACAGGATCAGGCCACAAAGCATTAAAAGAAAATGTACAAGTTTCCAAAGAAGTATTTACATAACAGCAGTTGCCCTATAAAATAGAAAGATAGAAAAAAGATCTTTTGAATTTTAAAGAACAAAGCATTCTAAAAATCATTGTATTATGCAGTTGGGATTAAAATCCCCAGTAGAATATTAAGTATTATATACAGAACCTAATGAGTATTTTATTCCAAATAGATACTGTACAGTCACACAAAGTAAACAAAATTAGATTTAAACTAGCATTAATGTTTCACTTTTCTGATCACTATGTATTGTTTAACAAATACTCTTATTTCAAGTAACAAATCAGGAATTTCATTCCTGACTTACTTATAAATGAAATATTACCTTGATTTCAATGTTTCCCACTTTGGTGGTTGATCTGATAATAGGTCTTCCAACCAAAGCTGGAAAGATGTGTTCTGGAAAATTAGAACCTGCATATCCACACTTGACAAACTGAAAAAGAAAAAAAAATATGTTAACACAAGATATTTACCATTCACTAAATTCTTTTTAGAATACCAGCACTACCTTGCCTTTGTACTATGTTTTTTTAAAGTACTTTTACACATATTACTTTATTTGACTATAGAATGCCACCTTTTAAGAGTGAAACACTTCTAAAAAATTAACAACAGAACAGAATAGAAGCTTTCATTGTAATCCTGACTCTTGTACTGCTGGCAAAGTATTCATGTTCATACTGTGAGTCATTTTTTATCATTTATTGTTTGAATCTAGCTTTTCTGGCTAAGAAATTGTGATATATATCACACACATGCATGCACACACACACACACACACACACACACTCACAACACTTCAAACTGCCTTTCTTTTGCAGACTACCTACCCCATATGTGAGACCAATCAAGTAAATGTCTTTCTTCCCTTTTCTGAATTCCATATGACAATCTCACAAAGACTTGAGGAGGGAGTTATCCCTTCTTTCCAGCTCTCTTTCGCTCTACTGAATGCCCTAATAAAATTTATTTCTAAAACAAATTCATATTTTGGGGGTTGTTCTCAAGAACAATACATTTTATTGACAGAAAAAACAACAAGTCTCAGGGCATTATGAATTAGTTACTTTGCATACTTCCACATATGAACCAGTACATAAATACCACTGAATGCCTTAACAAAATATTTAAATATCCTAGTTAACATAGATATTTAAATTTTCACAAAAGTATTGCTCAAATGCCTCATCATCTATTGAATCATGGGTTCTCAGGAACAAAACACCTTCTGGAAACTTCTACCAAGCTAGAAAAATTTCTCCTATGATCGATCCTATTGATAGATTGGGTCTGTTGTCGGTTGTTCTAGTCTTCTTCTAAAGTACTGACTCATCATCTATCCAGTGACTACTTTGTGCTAAGCATTGTGCTAGCTTGCTGGCAATAAAAAAAAAATAATTCCTACTCAAAAGGAATTTTATTTTCTAGAGAAGAAAAATAATATATGATATAAATATAAGCAGCTAAAATATAAAGTCAATAAATACAAATATACATTAAGAGAAATACAAGATAATTTGGAAGGAAGGACACTAGCAGTTAGGAAGATGAGGAAAGGTTTCATGTAAGCATGATTCCTAAGAGGTCTCTGTGAAGCAGAGGTTAAGGCAAAAAGTGGGAGAGGGAGTAACCTTTTTTGTGTTGATGTTATGGACCCTTTTGGCAGTCTGATCAAACTTATGGGCCCTTTCTCAG
This sequence comes from Monodelphis domestica, assembly GCF_027887165.1. Taxonomy (NCBI): domain Eukaryota; kingdom Metazoa; phylum Chordata; class Mammalia; order Didelphimorphia; family Didelphidae; genus Monodelphis; species Monodelphis domestica. Next base: position 636,159,304 of record NC_077227.1, read on the forward strand.
AATGTTTTTAAGTGCATTAAAACACACAGGATTACAATGGAGATAAGTTATACTGAAAATTATCAAAATATTTTAAAAACATGTTCACAAACCCTTTATTTAGAAAGATAGGCTGAGACCAGGTTTTAGGGTGTTAAAAGCTAAACAGAGGAATTTATATTTGGTCCTAGGGACAACTGGAAGCCACAGGAGTCAATTAGGCAGGAAAGGAAACTCATGTAGAATGGACTAAAGTGGTGAGACATATGAAGGAAGAATATTAAGAGGCAGTGACAAGGATCTTAGAATGGTAGAGCGAATGGTAAATATGGAAAAATCTGGCAACTGACTAGATGTGTAAGATGAGAGAGAATGAGGAATCCACAATAACAATCATGGTAATGAACCAGGGAAACTGGAAGGATAATGGTGTCTTTGACAGAATACAGAAATTCTGAAGGGAAAACAATCCTGAGCATACTGTATTTAAAATGTCTCTGGGCATCTTGACTAAAATGTCCTATAGCGGCAGTTGGTGAAGCAAGTGTTGGTTGTCCCAAAAGACAGTGTAGTTTTATGTTGTAATAACTAGAACCTGTGAGTCTTCTGCCTAAAGATGATAGTAAGCCCCCCCAAATTCATAAGGTTACTGAAAGTGTAGAAGGAGAAGGGGAAATAGAATGGAACCTTGAGGGAACATCCACAGTTAGGAGAAATGATGAAAAGTCAGTAACAAAGGATGAGAAGGTACAAGTCAGGGATCCAGGTAGAGAACCTATAGAAAGTTGTGTCAAAAAGCCCCAAAAGAAAAGATTATGTAGGAGGCTAGGAAGGTCAACAGCATCAAATATAGCAGACTGGTCAAAGGTATGAGGGCTGGATTATCACTGGTAAATTCTTTAGTTTTAGCAACGAATGCATCAAAGAACAAGATCCTTGAATAAATGCTAATTTGTAGTCTATCTAAAACCTTTAAGTTTTGGAGGCTGTAACAAACAAACAATAACATTTTATTGGCTTTTGGTTATGTGCTATCCTCAGTTCTAGTAAAATACAGGTGTTTCATGTAACCCAGACAAGAGGCATCAGATCAGGCACCTATTTTTTTGTAGTAAGTATAAAACTCCATGTTCACAAACCATGAAGCGAGTCAGACCCTTCCCTCCAAGTTCCCTCCCCCCCTTTTCACTTCTTCAATGCTAAAAGATCCCCAAATATAATAGGCATGGAAACATTAGAGAATACTTTGTCTTCCCATCAATTAAGTATTTATTAAGCACCTACTAGGTACATAGCATTAAGCTAAACATTGTAGATATAAAGAAAAACAAAAGTGTGGTCCCCACCCACAAGAAAACTAACATGCAAAAAAATCCAAACAACTGTGGACATACATGACATAAATCACATAAATAGAAGGTCATCCCAGAGGAAAGACATCAACTGAAGAGGATCCAATGAAATTTCGGTTTCTTATAATAAAAGACAAGATCTGAGCTGAGTCTTAAAGGGAACCCAGGAAGCAAAAATGAGGAGGGAGAGCAGTCTGGGTTGCCATAAACTGTAACCGTGAAAAATGTGGGTTTCATGATTGTGAATTGCCAAAACTGTAAAAATTATTTTTAGTGTCTTGATTTAAATAAAAAATAAGTGGTCACCATGGGAAAATGACCAAATATGAAAATATACCCAAGTCAGTTGGATTTTATGGAGATTTTAATTAATACAAATGAAGGAATTAAGAAAAGGGAGAGAGGGAGAATAAGAAAATCGTATGAAGGGCCTAGGCTGAGCCTTAAGAGAGACTAGTCAGTCTTTTATCACTCACCATAAGATTTGTCACAAGCAAGCTCTAGTATTCAGAGAGATCCTCCAATTCAGCTTCCAAAGCTGAACTACCCTCAATTTTGAACTCCCCTTCCTTTTAAAGAAATTTTCTCTTGTGTCACCTCCCCTAAATTTTCACATCTACCAATCACAGTAGACGTTTTTTTCCCAGGACTGCCCATTCTTAGTTCTCACCACTCTGGGTAGACTAAAACTTCACAACTCTTTTGTTAAGCTTGCCTTTTATAAGTTGCTTGACCTTTTAGTGATTAATTTAGCCTTTATAGGTACTTAGCATCCTTTTGTATTAGATCTAAAAATTGACCTAGCTTAAGGTTTTAGCTTCACTATAAGTATGAGTTGGGGACTTTTCATTGTTCAGTAAGGAGTTTACAACTTTATCTTCCCCCTAAGGCACTGTCTTAAGTATGGGTGGAGTAATGTAAAATTCCCAATACATTCCTGATCAAGTACCTTCATTTGTTACAATAAGGGAATAGCTTAACCAAATCTTCTAAGGTATAGTCTGAGGAATTTTTAAGATTCACAGAGGCAGCTGGCAAAAAGGCAGTCTTGAGATGAAGAGCTGTGTGGAAGGACAGCAAAAAAAAAACAAAAAACAAAAAACAGTTTTGCTGGATAGTATACAGAGGATAGCTAGATGGCACAGTGGATAAAGTGTCTGACCTGAAGTCAAGACTCATCCTCCAGAGTTGAAATCCAGCCTCAGACATTTCCTAGCTGTGTGACTCTGGGCAAGTCACTTACCCATTAGCCTTAAGTTTCCTCATCTGTAAAATGAGCCAGAAAAGAAAATGGCAAACCATTCCAGTATCTTGGTCAAGAAAATCCCAAATAGAAACAGGAAGAGTTGGACAGGACTATTGTTTAGTAACATCACAAACGGTACACAGAAGGGAGCGAACTAACTGCAGGAAGTCTGCAAAGATGGGAAGAGACAAGGTTATGAAGTACTTAGAAAAGCAAAACAGGATTTTATATTTGATCTTAGAGGTAACTGAGAGCCACTAAAGCTTGAGCAGGAGAGAAATATCGTCAGATTTGTGCTTTAGGATTACTCTGGCACCTGACTACACAAAGGACTGGAGACAGAGCAGATCTGAAGCAAGAAGAGCAACCAGAAAGCTACTGCAATAACAAATGGTTATGGTAATGGTCCAGTCCTGGAGGTAATGAGGGCCTGTACCAGGGTGGCAGCTTTGTTAGTGGAGAGAAGGGGATATATAGGATTAATGCTGTAAAGGTAAAAGTGGCAAAACGTAGCAACATATTGGGCATGTAGGTTAAGTGCAAATGAGGAGTCAAAGACAACATAAGGTTTATAAGCTTAGGTGCCAAAGAAGACGGTAGTGCCCCTAGCAGAAATAAAAAGGTTTATAAGAAGGGAAGATTGGGGGGAAAGATAATTAATTCTGTTTGGGTCATACTGAGTATGGTATGTCTAAAAGCTGTTTCCCTATTGCCCAAAAATAAGCTTACATGTCTTCCATCCTTAAGGGGAAAAAAAATCTCACTTGATCCTACCATTCCAAGTAGCTTTTATCCTGTATAGCTCTCATTTTTGTGACTAAATTTCTTGAGAATGCCATCTACAATTATGCCTCCACTTCCTTTTCTCTCTCCTAAGCCCCTGGTAGGGGAAGGGAAGGAGTTAAATGTTGGAGGGGAAAAGAAATAGGAGGAAGGAAGAAGAAAATGAATGAGGAAAGAGAATGAGAAAAAGCTAAGGATTCTTTGAGGGAGGAATAAAGAAGAGAATACATTCTAGAGATGGGGAACAAACTATGAAAAGGTGCTGAGATTGGAGATGAAATGCCATGTGTAAGGTATAGCAAAGCAGCCAGTCTGGCTAGATTATAGAGTGAGGAAAAAGGGAATGATGTGTAACAAGCCTGGAAAGGTAGTTTGAAGTCTGTATTTCATCATAGAGGCATTAAGGAGTCAGTAGAATTTTCTGGGTAGGACAGTAGCATAGTCAAACCTTTGGTTTAAGAATATTACTTTTGATAGTAATGTGGTTTGTGGAGTGGGGAAGATTTGAGACTAAGGAACTAATTAAACTACCACAATAGTCCAGAAAGAAGTAATGAAATCTTGAACTAGGATGGTGACTATGTGAGTGGAAAGAAGGGATGGTATAAACAATGTGATGGAGGTAGAATTGACAAGACTTAGCATCTGGTTAAGTGAGATGAGAGGGAGGGTTCTCTGCTGACCATCTTGGGGTATACTTACAGCTAAAGCCTTTGACTTGAATGATGTCAACAAAGACAACTGAGAAGCATTCAGTTAGGTAGATAGACAAGAGTGCCACAAAAACTCAAGAGAAAAAGGATTATACAGGAAAGTGGTCAAAAGCATCAAATGCTACAGATAGATCAAGAAGGATAAAGACTAAAAAATACCACTGGGTTTAGCAATTAAAAGATCACAGGAAACCTTGAAGAAAGTGGTTTCAGTTGAGTGGTCAGAAGTCAGGAATTGAAAAGTGAACAAAAGCAGAGGCAGTTAAGGGAAGAGTTATATATAGCTTTTTCCTCCCAAAGAATATGGCTGTGAAAAGGAGAGAAGTAGGCTCAGGGTATCAAGTGAGTGCTTTTATAAAAGGATGGAGTAGATAAACATGCTTGGAGACAGTAGGAACTGACTCAGTAGATGAGGAAAAGGAAGATTTGAATGAGAGTGGAAGATTGTAGAGGCAGTCTATAAGAGATGAGAGTGGAGAGAATCAAAATTACAAGTAGAGGGGTTAGCACTGACAAGGACCACCACTTCATCTGAGACTAGAATGCGGTACCATGACAAGAGCTTTTAAGAGAGAGTAGAGAAAATGGAGCAGAACTTGAGGTCTATAGCTTTTAATTTCTCAGGAAAGTATGAAGTAGAGTTCTCTGCTAACAGGGAAGAGGAAACAAGGAAGACGAGGAAAAGAGAGGGTATGAAACAGTCACTAAAGAAAGTGAGCCACTAAAGGACATTATGGTACCTAGGGCAACATTAAGCTTTCATGGTTTTAAAAATTCATTTATTGTTATATATAGATACAACTAAACTGAAGAAGTAAACTGATCTGCATTTGTTATAGATCAAATGTATGTCCTGTTTCTAAACAAGATTGACTAAGTAGTTATTCAAGCTGCTATTCAGACAACTAAAAGCTAGATGTTTTTAGGTCACCTACATGCAATGTGAAATCAAAGAATCCAATGTTCTTAAAATATAATTGCTTGAAAAGCTTCAAGAGCAAAGATATTCTCAAAGTTGCCAAACTTAAAGATAAATAATACTCAAACAGTGGAAACAATTTAAATGGCATTTTTGAAGTTTATCTAAATTTCTACCTGTTCAATCAAAGTCAGTATCTATTTTGCTATTAATACTCCAATGCAAAATAATGAACAATTGTAAAATTATGATGTATTTTGTCAAACAACTGCTGACATTTCTACACAGATTTCTTTAGGATGCTGTCAAAACTAGTTCAATAGTATACTCTGGGCACACACCTTTCACTTAAAATTTTAAAACTGCTTAAAAACTACCATAACAAGAATAGAGTCTGAAAGAAAATCTCTACATTAAAAATATATACTAAGTGCAGGTAACTAACTTTCCATCAGCTGTTCTGCTTGGTTTTGACTCCATAAAACATCAGACTAATTCAGGGCTGTAACATCTCACTCCCCATCTGCTTTTCTCTCCCTTCCCCTACATTAAACAGGGAGCTCCTCAAGGAGAGAGACTGTCTTTCTTTTCCTTATTTGTATCTCTTAGGGCTTAGTACTGTGCAGGACATAAAATTGCTTAGTAAATGTTTACAGAGGTTACTGAGAGTCTAATGTCATCTACAAACCCATAGGAGGTATTGTGGGAAAATTTAAGGGAAAGGGCAGATAAATAGGTGATATAATAGGGGGTTGGGGATGTCAAGGGAATAGGAATAGCTCCTCTACATGAAATTGTAAAGGGCCTGAGTAAATTTTCATATATACTAAAAGATCTGGGATTTTAGAAAATTTATTTTTGGTGTTCTCAAGAAGGAACTGATATGTATGTTACAACTAAATAAAAGTGGCAAAATTAATGTACAATAACTAATGACTTGTGTGTGCTCCTGTGGGTGAGTTTAAGGTCCTAGGGTACATGTGCTAGCTTTCATATACATGTTATCTCCTAAATATGCATGGTAGCTTTCATGTTTGTCTATATGCATTTGAGTGTACTTAAATGTAACATATCTATAAAACATGTAACCTTGCTTCATTTATAAAAACAAAAGTAAGGTATATTTATTATTATGTGTTAAAATGGGTTGCCTAAAAAAAAAAAGGAAATACTCGAGAATTTTGGAGGAAAAACCTAATTCATTCTTCTTGCACCAAAACCAATGTTTTAAAAAATGTATAAAAACCACAACTAATAATTTGGTAAAATGAAGAATTAAGTCTTATTCAAAACATATTTTGTTTCTTTAATCCTTAAAAGACAAAATGTGACATGGCACATATACTTACAACCCTCTCATCATTTAAAAACTTAGCTATCAATTTCTCTTTGTCTATGCAAAAAGGCTATGTATGCTTAAGAAATAGATTTTACCATATATAGTTTCCTCTTCAGAGCATTGTGGTTGAAACTGGCTCTTACTTCCCTCACTGAGTCATCAAATGGTAAGACTTATATAGTATATCATATTCTTTCAGGCAAAATTTGAGTATTAGCTAGCTACATTAGCAAAAAAAAAAAAGTTTTATAAGAGCAAACTTTAAATCTTTTACCTGCAGTTTTTCTTCCATTAACTTATCAAACTAGTCTTTTTCATTATTTTAATTAGATTAGAATACTAACTATCCTATAATCCTATGTCCCAGAAAACTTAGTTTTAAGAGTTAGTGACTTTCACCTCAAAGTCATTCTTATAAGGTGAATCTCCTATCAGCATGAACCAAATGATAGTTTTATTCCAATCAACTTCAATATTATCATACAAATCAGCAAAGAAGTCTATCCACAGGTAAATAACAGAAAATTCTGTAGCTAGCAAAGTTCAAGGCTCAATTACATAAGGATTCCTAAATGAATCACACAGCATTAGAGTTAGAAGTGATTTCAGTGGCCATATGGACCAACTCCATTGTGACATACTTGAGAAGGAAAGTGATAATCCAGCCTCTACTTGAAGTCCTCCAATGATTCTCTCAAGGCAGCCCATTCCATTTTGGGGCACTTCTAATTAAGAAATTTTTCCAGGCATCAAACCTTAATTTGCCTCTTTGTAATTTCCAACTCTGAATTCTGCACACAGGGGCCAAGCAAAACAAGTTTAATCTCTCTTCCACATAAAGACCCTTCAAATACTCGTAGTTATTTTGTGCCTTCCCAGTGTTCTTTGCTTCGGGCTATCTATACCTATTTCCACCAATCAATCCTTAATTGACATAGACTCAAGGTCCTTTACTCTCCTAGAGGTATCCTCCTACTGCTAGTTTATTAATACCTAAACTATGGTGCCCAGAACTGAACAAAAATGTAGTTTAACTAGAGCCAAATACAAAGAAACTCACCTTTATTCCTGAAAGCTATGCCCCTCAACAGTTCCAAAATATGATAACCATTTTGAGCAGCCACATCACCCTAATGTTCATATGGAATATGTAGCCCACCAAATTCTCCGGTTTTTCCAAGAAACTGCTAACTCTCCCTCTCTCATCCTATGCTTTTGAAGTTGGTTTCTAAAGAACTCAAGTCTAATATTTTGCATTTACCTCTACTGAATTTTATAGAATTTGATTCATCCCAATATACTAATCTGCCAAGATCTTTTCACATGCTGTCAAAATGTGCTAACTATCCCTTTCAGCTTTGTGTAAAGCCTTCCTGATCTCCAGACTGGAGCTATATTAGGGTATAGATTCACTGCCCTGGCCAACCTTTGTGACTCCACTTTAAACTAGTCATGTCAAGCATGGAAGAGGGTTAAGGGGCTAGAATATTATGGAGACAAAGAAAGGAATGCACTGATGGAAAAGAGAGGAATAAGCATTGATAAGTACACTTCCTATGAGCCAGGCATGGTGCTAAGTACTTTATTAACAATACAGGCATCCCTTCCACATTGAGACTTTTCCCACTGAGGTTTCAATACACTGCAGATCAGCATAAGAAATTAAATGAGAATTTTTTCACATATGATACATAAAGGTCAACAAACACAGAAAAAGTTTAGAAACTCAGAAACACATGTGTATAGTATCATATAATATCAACATAGTTTATCTTTTGCTACCATATACATTTTTAAAGTTAAAATAAATAAGAAGTTAAGTTTTCAAAAAGAACACAAAAACATTGACCTACATATAGCCTATGACAAACTTAACCCTAATATTACAATAAAGTATTGTAAACATCCTGTAAAAGAAAAAAATTCAGATGACTTCTCTGGTATGAAGGGTTAAAATTTTTTATGTGAATTTTCTAGATTGCTGGAGTACCATGCCCCTAACCCCTGTAATGTGGAAGGGATACCTAGATTATCTTATTTGAGTCTCACAACAACCCTGCAAGGAAGGTATTGTTATTAACATTTTAGAGTTGAAGAAACTGAGGCAAATGGGTTAAGTGACTTGCCCAGGGTGAAACAAATTATAAGCATTTGTGGCAGGATTCAAACTCAATTTTCTTTTGAAAGCTGTCCACAATGCCATCAGTAGTCTACCTAAGTATGAGTTTCCTTTCTCTTTTCCTTGCCCTGAAAGCCATATGGAGTAGAAATAAACAGAAATGGAACAATAAACACTACATCTAAAACTGATCAGACCCTTCTCCCTACCTTGTAACTATGAAATGCTTGGGTATATTTTAGGTCAGCTAATACTCTGATATTTTTATGCTTCAAAGGATTTATGATTTCATCCCTTCCAATGATGAAGACTAGAAACCATCCACACACCCTCATCTCCTATAAATCTATCATAAAGGATCCATCTAATAATTTAGGGACTTATCTTTCATTCTCTAGACATCAATGTGGCATATTGGCTATCTATCAGTCAATCTTTGCTCTTCAGTAACCTATCTTTTTTGCTTTTCCTGATCATGGATTTCTGATTACATCCTTGATCACAAAGTCTTTCCTAAGTCATTCCTGTCTTGGAATGTGCTGCATCCTACTTATGCTGACCAAGCACTGCCTTTTGGATTATCCTATAATTCAATAAACCATAGTGTGATTATTTATATCTATAACATCAAAATAAGACTACTGGTGTGAAAAATAAGAGCTTCAACTTCAGCAAAAAGCATGGCTTTGGTCTAGAGGGGTGTCATTAAAAGAACTGAGCAATTTTACAAATGTAGTCCAGTCCATTCCTGTTCTTGTTCAATTCACTGAACAGCTCATTAAGGGATCGTTTAAAGCTTTTTTAAAAGCATCCTTTAAGTGTCTAGTCAATTCATACAGATTAACATGAATTCCTGCTCTGTTGCTTATTTTCTTTTAATGTGTTATCAAAAAACAAGCTACAGGTACTTATCAAACTATGTATTAGTCTGGAAAATAGTCATTCTTTAGGTTTCTCTATGCAAATAGTTTAACTGAATTTACAAAGTGATTTAAAAGGTTCTACAATCTTCTGGGGCTTGATAAAATCAGCATGCTGTTTATCTGCAAACAGAAGTATAAGGAAGCAAGGGACCTGACCAATAAGTATTTAAAAACTGCCAAACTGAGATAGATGATCCATCACTATTGAAACTTTAAATGGACAAAGAACAAATTAAAATGCTACATATACAAATCCATGGTCTTCTGAATAATTAACTGTTATTCTGGAATAAAATCAAGATAAAAGATAGGGTATAATGATTTGCTGGAATATAGTTTTTAAAATACCTGTTTCAAGCATGTGGAAATGTTGAAGTATCCCTGAATGTATTATGATGCTATGGATTCTTTCTCCCTTTTAAACTAATTAATGTATTCATATTTTCAGACACTAGCTATTAATTTCAAAATAAATCGATTTACAAATCAATTACAACAGAAAATGAAAGGATCTAGATTTTGAAAAGTTATGTCATAAACATACTTTTCCCCTCAAAATGTGACTGGGGAAAAGGAATCTTTATATATAGTTCATTGTGTTTTTTATACAATCGGTTTTCCAATATCAAATTTAAAGCCCATTCTAGAGTTTTAGTTTGTAAAAAAAAAAAAAGAAAGTAGCTGTGCATGTATCTGTACACTTACAGTAGGGGGAAAATAACTAGATTTATACAAGTAAAGAATTCAACAGCTAGGATGTTGCCAAAACACAGAATTTTTAAAAAGAACAGCTTTCTGAGAGGAAATTTTGCATAAGGGATAGAATTGGTCCTAAAGCTAAAAAGACCTGAGCTTGAATCCTGCCTCTGACACATAAATGGCCATGTGACCCTAAGCAAGTCACTTAATTGTCCCTCTCAATCTTTATATCTTGGTTGCTTCTAAGAGAAGTTTTTTCTGATTCCCCCAACACCCAAATTTATCTTGTATCTAGCCTGTTAGTATAAAGTTTACATGCAGTCTCCTCATTGAACTGTGAGAGTTCCTTGATAGAAGGACCTGTCTTTTGCCTTTGTTTCCCTAGCAAACACAGTGCCTGGTACACAATAAGTGCTTAATTAATGCCTGCTGACTGACTTTTCAGTGCTCCAAGCAATTTTCTGCTGGGGCACAATAAAAATGAAAGTATCATAGATTATTTCAGTACAGTTTATATTTAATAATCCCTTTAAAACGTCATGGCATTAAGGCAGTGAGGTGGCTCAGAAGAGAAAAGTGCCAGGCCTGGAGTCATAAGGTCCTGGATTCAAATCAGATCTCAGATACTTTCTAGCTGTGTGATCCTGGTCAAGTCACTTAACCCCAATTGCTTAGCCCTTATGACCCCTCTGCCTTGGAATAAATTGATTCTAAAACAGAAGGTAAGGGTTTAAAAAAAAAAACAAGCCTACGCATCATCATGCACCAGTGATTCCCAATCATTTTCCCCCCCAACAGTCCATACAATAAGATGCAGACCTGTAAAGAAGTTGGGTTTTAATCCCAGCTGTTACTAACATGCTGTGTAACCTTGTTCAAGTCGTAACAGCTCTGGACTTCAATTTCCTAATTTATTAAAGATTTAGTCTATATTAAAGTTTCTTATATTCTCAACCACATAATTTTGGGGGAGTTTAATTTAAAAATTAATTTTAATTGTCATTCTAGCTTGCTGGAAGGAAGCTTGTAGGAAGAGTCACCAAAGGACCCACACACACGTACATTGGTATGCTGTTGCAACCTCAAAAGAGTTGAGAATAAATGTAATATGAAATCATTACTAGAGAACATATTCAAAAGAAATCGTATTTCAATTAAAAAAACAAATTGTGTTTCAATCTTCTGATCTGTTCTGATTTTGTTACCAGTGAATAAAAAAAGGCAGATTTCACCCCTCCCAAAAAGAGCAGCCAGCAAAAAAAAAAAAAATAGGGGGAGATACCTGTATTTACAACTCTTTGCGTTTTGGGATATTATTTAAGATCACACTCTCCAACTTGCAGCTAGGTGAAAAAGAGGAACATAAGGGGCTTAGTAACTTCCTCCAAGGTCACCACCACAGTGGCCTGCGGAAACTCTGCGGCCCTCGCCCCCCGGGTTTCTCCCACTTATGCACCTAAACCCCACTGCCCCCTTGAACATCCAAAGTCAAGTGCTTCCCACTAAGCTCCCTTCCAGGAGCCCCTCCAGAAAAGCTGCTTCAAGACAGAAGCTGCCAGCCCTACTTCCTTTTTCACCCCCTCGCTTCCTGCCTCCGATGCTCTACCTACGATTTTACAGGAAGAGGAAGGCCTGATTACTGTTATTAGAGATATTTTTAAAAATCAGAAGCTCCTCTGAGTTGACCCAGGACTATCCTGAATCGGCCCACTCCCACCTCCCTAAGCAACTCTTCCAGGGCGTTCAGGGAGGGGGCGAGGAGACCATCACCCCACCCCCATCCCACCCCCTCCTCCAAGAGGACGGGAGGCGCGGCGTGGAGGTGGGGGCTGACAGGAAGAGGTGCGGGGGCGGCAGGGCAGCACAGGCCTCCCACCTGAGGCCCCAGCGCCTCGCTGAGGGAGCCAGTCCAAACACACACCTTCCTCCTCCCCCTGGCCGTGTTCACCTTCAGTCCCCACAGGCCTCCCCCGCACTCGGCGCTTACCCCGGTGCCGTTGTCACACACCACCACCTTCCTGCCTTGGCTGTCCATTGTGAGCCCCGGAGAGAACCAGCGCCGCCTGCCTGCTTCTCTCTCTCTTCAGTCGGGCTAGCCGACGCTGCTGCCGCTGCTGCTGGGGAAGCTACTACAGCCACCGCCGCTGCCACCGCCCAGGCTCTCTTTTCCTCTTCCTCCTTCTCTCCACCCCTCCTTCAGCTCAACTTTCTGGACCCAACCGGAAGTGGCCTGCCCCGCCTCGTTTGCTGTTTAACTGACAGCTCCTTGGAGAGAAGGTGGGCTGAAGGACTCCAAGAAAGCCTCCAACGGAAGAGTGGCGGCACTATTACCCAATCAGAAACCTGAGAAAGCGGAGACTCCGCCCCACGCCTTGTCTGTCCGATCCGATCTCTCTTTCTCTTGCTCTATGGTTGCCCAACTCCCGCCCACTCCCTCTTCCCCGTTTCCGGCCGCCGCGCCCTGCCACCGGGTTCTCTCCTCCTTCCTTTTCCTCTCTTTCCCAGTCCTCCTCGGGGCATTGCCATGGCTGCCGCCGCCGTGGGCACTTGGGCATTCTCCCTGCCTGCGGTGCAGAAACTGAGATCTCTGCTCAAGAACGGGGTTGGGGCTACGGACTCCTTACAGGAAGTGATAGCAGGTGAAAGGCACCGGGAGAGGGGTGGGCAGGCGGTTGGAGAAGGCGGTGACCGAGCCGACGTTGCCTCTTGGAGCCAGGGTGCGGGGGCACCCTGAGTGGGGCCCTCTCTCCCCTACACACACCACCCACTTAGAATATTTATTACTAGTACATAGTATTATGTTGTTATTCTGTGCTCTAACACGTTAATTTCACATTATTAGCTTGTATCCATAGGTTACTAATAACAATATAATATGTATTAACTAATTTTTGCCAATTCAGTTTTCGACCGTGTCTGATTCTTCGTGACCACTTTGGAGACTTCGATGGCAGAGATACTAGAGTGGTTTGCCACTTCCGTATACAATTCAATTTACAGATGAGTAACTGAGGGAGACAGAATCAAATGACTTGCCCAGGATCACACAGCTAGTGTTGTGAGGCCAGATTGTAACTCAGAAAGACTCAGGCCCAGAACTTTAGCTACTTCAACACCTAGTTGCCACAATTATCTAATAAGTGTATACCACATATATTAATAACACACATTATTATGTATATTAATACATATTAATTAACATAAATATATGATTAATGTATGATAATTAACATACAATTAATTATATATTTGTTGTGTGTATTGATAAACATTATTGCATATTATACTTATATGCATTGATGCATATGTTGATTGATAATTATTATATGTATTAATACTCAGAACCATAAAAGATAACACTTCTTCCTGATTTCAAATCCAGTGTCTTCCATCCCACCATACTACATTCCTTCAACAGATATTTATTTGACAATCTAGTATTGCAAGGCTTATATAATCCTTGTTAATTGTTATTATCTTTTCAGATTGGGCTTAACCTGGATGACATACAACCTAGAATGAATAGTTAGCCTTTACAGTGGATGAACATGAAGGTCCTATAAGATAAAGCCTGTATATAACTTGTCACCAAAGTTTATTCCTGCCCTAATTAATCTTTTTTTTTACCCTTGCTTTCTGACTTAGTAACAACCCTAAGATAGAAGGGCAAGGGCTAGGCAGGTGGGCTTAAATGACTTGCCTAGGGTCACATAGCTAAGAAGTGTCAGAGGTCATATTTGAATTCAGATCTCCTGAATTGGTACCCTGTCAACTGAGCCACCTAGCTGACCCCTGTTTTTTTTTAATTCCAAACTTGACAGATACTCACAAATAGAAACATTTCTATATAAAAAGGACAGAAAAAGATTGTATGTAAAACAGTGATGTTCTATATCTACCTTTTTGCTTTTTTTAAGTATAAAATTCAGTACATTTGTTTCAAACTTCTTTTGCCTGTGTGTCTTTCAACCTTCACTTTCCTTTTGTTCATTCTTTTAAGACTTTCATTGATTCTTTTGTTCTTATCATTACCCCCTCCCAGTCCTCCCTCAGAATTTTTTTTATAAATGTTCCCTTGTAACAAATTAGCACAGTCAAGTAAAAAAACCATTTACTTCACCCATTGGCCTTGTCCAAAAAATGTAGATCTCACTGTGCACCTCTAATCTCTCCCCTTTCTATCATAAAACACACTTCACCATCCATCTTCTGAAGTTATGATTAGACATAGCTTCTAAGTCTTTGAAGTAGCTTTTCTTTAAAAAAAAATTAAATTCTTTTCAATTAACAAAAATCTATTTTCTCTCCCCCTTACCTCCCAAATGAAAAACCAAACCCTTATAACAAATATACATATATAGTCAAGGAAAAGAAATTCTTACATTGACCATTTAAAAAAATAGATGTCTAATTCTTTATCCTGATCCTCTGGGAATACCCTGCTTCATCACTGGTCCTCTGGAATTTTGGTTGGTCATTGTATTAATCAGAGTTCTTTTCTTCCAGTGTTGCTTTTCTTCATAACATTGTATCATATAGATATATATTATATAAATTGTTCTAGTTCCACTCATTTTCTTCTGTATCAATTCATACTAATCTTCCCAAGTTATTTTAACTCATCCTTTTCTTATGAAATAATAATATTCACATACCACAACTGTTAAGCCATTCAACAGTTGATATATAATCCTATTGTTTCCAGTCCTTTATCATAAAACGTGCAGCTATTAATATTTTTGTACATATAGATTCTTTCCTCTCCTTTTCCCTCTCTGATGTATTTGTTTAGTTGTGGTAATGCTGGGTCAAAGGGTATGCACAGTTTAGTGACTTTTAAAGTTTAGATCCAAATTGCTGTTCAGAAAGACTGGACCAATTCACAGTTCACCATACAATTGTATTCTTGTCCACCCTACTTCCATCCAACAATTATGTTCCTTTTCTGTCATCCTTGCAAATCTGATGGATAGGAAGTAGACCTTTATAGTTTTAAAATTTGCATTTCTCTTAATAGTATTAATTTGTAACTTTTTTTTGTATAGTCGTTAATAGTTTCTTTTTCCTTTGAGAATTGCCTGTTTACATCCTCTGACAATTTATTAAGGGATAATTTTTATTCTCATGTACAGACAGTTCTTTTCTTTATATAAATTTGCATTATGCAAATTCTACTTAATTCTGAAAGAAATCCAAACCCCCCCCCACAATTTAACTTCATTGTTACAGGAATGTGTTCTCTCTCTCTCTCTCTCTCTCTCTCTCTCTCTCTCTCTCTCTCTCTCTCTCTCTCTCTCTCTCTCTCTCTCTCTCTCTCCCTCTCTCTCCCTCTCTCTCCCTCTCTCTCCCTCTCTCCTCCTCTCTCCCCCTCTCCCTCTCTCTCTCCACCTCCCCCCCTTCCTCCTTCCCTCCTTCCCTCCCTCCTTCCTTCCTCCTGCCCCTCAGCTTGACTCTGTGGTCTCCCTCCCTGCTCACCAAAAAAAAAAAAGTTTAACAAGTGAAAACAGAAGACTGATATGGAGAAAGACCACCACCACCTCTGCCTGATGGGAGCTTGACTTGAGACCTCAAGGGCCAGAGAGACCTTTGCCCTGTTCTCCTTACCCACCCTTTTGTCCACCCTGCATGTCTCTTCTGTCCCTCCAGACTAGAGTACCATGTCTGTGATCTGTCCTCTTGTGTATGTCTAGCTTCCTTGTGTCTACTCATGTTCTTCCTCTTAAGTTGTTACTAGGCCCCCATGTGGTTTTCCCCCATCTTCCTCCTACTACTCTTGTTTCTCTGCCCCCAGCCCCTGCTTCCCTCCCCCACTTTCCATTCCCCCTTTCCTTCTTTTTTACATTTGCTGGAATTAATATAAAAGCTGGTAAAGTAAAAACTGCCTGGATTCAAGTCAGTTCCCTGTATATTTTCATATCAAACTGATTTTTTAGAGAAATTTCCTGCAAAGATTTTTTGTTTCCCAATTAACTCCTTTCTGATTTAATTTCATTGATTTTTTTTAAAACCCTTTCCTTCCATCTTGGAGTCAATACTGTGTATTGGCTCCAAGGCAGAAGAGTGGTAAGGGCTAGGCAATGGGGGTCGAGTGACTTGCCCAGGGTCACACAGCTGGGAAGTGTTTGAGGCCAGATTTGAACCTAGGACCTCCCATCTCTAGGCCTGGCTCTCAATCCACTGAGCTACACAGCTGCCCCCAATTTCATTGATTTTTGTCGGTGGACAATCTTTCAACTTTATGTAATCAAAATTATCCATTTTATCTTCTGTGAGCCTTGTTATCTCTTTTTTGGTCAAGGTATAGTTGTGAAATTCACCTTCTCATTCCTCTAATTTGTTTATGATGTATCTGTATTCATTTAGAGCTTATTCTGGTATATGATGTGAATGTTCATGTAAACCTAATTTCTAGTTTTCCCAGTCGTTTTGTTGAATAACATACCTTTACCCAGCTGCTGAGTTCTTTGGGTTTTTTTAATACTAGGTTACTAGGTTTATTTGCTTCTATATGTTATGTACCTAATCAGAGCCACTAGTGACCTTTTCTTTTTTATTTAAACCAATGCCAAAATGAATTGATGATAATAGTAAAGTTTAATGTCTGGTACTTCTAGGCCCCTTCCTTCCCACTTTTTTCATTGAGATTCTTGATCTTATTTTCCTTTGGGTGAATTTTGTTGTTGTTGTTGTTTTTTTAACTCAATGAAATATAACTCTTAAATCCAAAATTTCAATTGCTATGACTCTTAATAAGTAAGTGATTTGTCACTTTTATTATATAAGCTTAGCCCAACTAGAAAAAATTAATTTATTTAGGTCTTTTTTCCCCTCTGTTTCTTTTGTAAAGGGCAGAATGTAAGGGGTTGGACTAGAGTATTTAAGAGTATGGTCACCAGGAATTAATCAATTCCAAATGATTTTTTTTAGCAGTTTATTTATAAAATAGAGGGAAAGTGTGAAAGTAGAGAAATGAGAAAGAGGACAGAATAAGAAATCTAGCTTAAGGAGTTAGACTTTTGCTGGAGCCCTGGCTTTACTTGGGCAGGCCTCCAGAAGCCCCAGGCAGAGGGCCTAAGGGTCAATTAACAAAGGTTTTAACCATGAGGCCTCCTCCTAGATGAAGGGTCCCTCCAGAGGCCAGGACTTCCAGGAAAGCCAGGGAAGGGAGTCAGCTTTTTCACTCATCCATGTGGTAGTTCTTAAGGGAAAATAGAAGCATTCCAAGTCCTCAAGCCTAAGAGCCTCCAGGGTCAAGTTCAAGGTGAAAGACCACTTCACAGGAAGTTCTTGGCATTTTTAAAGACATCACTTTCTGTGACTTCCTTCCATTTTATGTGGACCAATTACAGCTAAAGCTTTGTTTAGGACTGCCCAGGAGGCAATCACTGGGTTCTGATTTGTCACCCACTATTGCACACGTGGGTCACAGACCTCCCCCACTTAAGGATAAGTGGGATAGATAGATAGATAGATGATAGATAGATAGATAGATATGCTTCTGGTGATTAAATCTAAAAATGGGCAAGGGAGAGTTAATCCCATCTTCACACTTTAAAGAACATTTTATACTTGTATGATATTATTATAGGTGGTTTGGTAGGTGGACTCTGAAATGTTATACATCTTGTAATTATTTTAAATCACTTTCTTTTTCTTCATGTTAGATTTTGTCAGAAAGGCTATTGATTTATGTGGGATGCCAACTTTACAAAGAATAAACAAAGAACTAGATGGTTTCTGTCTTCTCATCCAACTCTACATCTTTGATCCTTATTAATTGAACTAGGATATCATTCACATGTTTAAAGTGTTTATTCTTGCCAGTCTTTAAAGAGGCTAATTTAGCCATGATAAATTTCTATTATAAATTGCCAAATGCTTAAAAAAAAAAACCCTTACCTTCTTTCTTAGTATCAATTCTAAGACAGAAGAATGGCAAGGACTAGACTATTGGGATTAAGTGACTTGCTCAGTCACACAGCCAGGAAGTATCTAAAGTCAAATTTGAACTCAGGTCTTCCTGACTCCAAGCCTAGCCCTTTGTTCCTTATGCTACCTAGCTGCCCCCTGCTATGTCCTTTTAAAAGATAGAATAGTTTTCTCTGACAGGGGCAGAAGTTCTTAAAGTATAGTCTGCAAGACCAAAACTATTTTCATAATAATACTATTTTAATTTCTAACATAGTGTCATTAGATATAACCTATATAAACAAAAGTTTTGGAGAGATATATACAATATAATTTTTAAGAGTATAGAGGGGTCCTAATGCCATAGTTTTAGAACTACTGTCTAAAGTATATATTTTAGCCTCAAGAAATTCTGATGATCAAGTAGTCTCCCAAATCTTCATGTTCCAAAAGGGCAATTTATATTTGAGATTGGTAGGCTTGATTTAATTAACTTTTTTTTAGACATTATTTTATTTGGTCATTTTCAAACATTATTCATTAGAAACAAAGATCACCTTTGTTTTTCCCTACCCCCTCTCCCCCATCCCTCCCATTGGCAATGTGTGATTCCTCTGGATATCACATGCGACCTCAACCCGAGCCCATTTTCATGCTATTTGTTTCTGTATTAGGGTGTTCATTCATAGTCTCTCCTCCATCATATCCCCTCCACCCCTGTAGTCAAGCTGTTGTCCTTCCTCAGTGTTTTAACTCCCACCATTTGTCCTCTGCTTGTGGGTAGTGGTTTTTTTTCCTCCTTGATCCCTGCATGTTGTTCAGGGACATTACATTGAGACTAATGGAGAAGTCCATTACATTAGATTGTACCACAGTGTATCAGTCTCTGTGTACAATGTTTTCCTTTCGCTCTGCATCACTTCCTGGAGGTTGTTCCAGTTCCCATGGAATTCTTCCACTTTATTATTCCTTTTAGCACAATAGTATTCCATCACCAACATATACCATAATTTGTTCAGCCATTCCCCAATTGAAGGACATCCCCTCATTTTCCAGTTTTTTGCCACCACAAAGAGCGCAGGATTTGATTAACTTGAAGAGGGCTTTGAAAGCAGCCAGATGCCTCCAGTACTGTTAATCATACAGTGGGTACTGCACAGTGAGTTCCTGTGATGCCTGTGCCTGCAGATGTGCCCTTTATTCCAATTGTACATCTGTTCAGAGGAATTCATTAAGACTAAGATCACAGATTTAGAGCTAGAAGGGAGACATCATCTAATCCAACACTCTGATTTTACAGATGAAGAAATAGACCCAGAGAGATGTGAAGAGACTTGTCTAGAATCACACAGAACTGGGAGGTGAACCAAGGCTTTCTGCCATCAGATTTCAGCTCCACTTGTCTGTTCTACTGTGCTGGGTTTTTCCATCTTCACCTGATCCTTAGGATGTCTTCTTTACCAAAATGTACTCTTTTTTTAACAGAAGACTAAACCTATGAATGTGATTTGTCCAAGCAGGTTGTGTAATTTGAACCAAAGTATTTCAGCATTCTATGAATTCCCAAGAAATGAGAACCTAACTTGAAATTTTAAATACTAATGATACACATTATTTCACAACGTGGAATCTTATGAAATGAGGATTTATACTTTTTTTAATTAGCCACAGAAGTCCAGACTCTAAAATCTAGTGTGCCTTGGGATTTTCCTTTTTTTTTTTTTTTAATTCTTGCCTTCTGTCTTGGGATCCATACTAAATATCTGTTTCAGGGCAGAACAGTAAGGGCTATGCAATTGTATTCAAGTGATTTACCCAAGGTTACATAACTAGGAAATGTCTGCGGTCAGATTTGAACCTATTGCCTCTGGTCTCTAGGTCTGACTTTCTATCCACTAAGCCACCTCACTGTTTTTGAGAACTCTAGACTGAGTTGAGCTAGGCCTAGGAGTTTAGACAAGACACAGTCCCTGACTTCTTGGAACTTATTTATATGGATAATGACACTAGTCTGTATGAAAGATGCCTGAAATCAATATACTTTTGCTTCAGAACATTTAGGGAAAATATATAATGTCTAACAGCAATAAAAGTGGAACTAGAACTTAAGTTATCTCTAGAATTTGTACCATAATATTCAAAATGAGGATGCTTTGCCCAGACTACTAGCATATACTATGAGGTACCCATATTAAAAGACAGGTAGTATGGTACACTGAGGAGAGAGCTTGATCTAGAGTCAAATAACAAGTCATTTAATGTCTTTGGATCGCAGCTTTTTCAACTATAAAATAAACAGGTTGGACTAGATGGCCTCTGAGGCCCTTTCCAGCTCTAGATTTATGAATAAAAGTGGGAAGGCATATTTATATTGTTACGGTAATATTAAATGAATGAATTTCACCCATTTTGACTTTGTGAAGGATCATTACTGAGATAATTAAGATAGAACTGTCATGTTGCAGTTAAACTGTTAAAAGATAACTTCATTCTGCTTTTCTATGCAGATTATAGGGAAATGGGATTATAAATGCTTCACCATTTCATTGATCTCATCAGGGTGAATATTCCTTTTCTCAGTGGAGATTTCTTCCTCTCTGTAACTATTTTGGCCCATTTCTTCTCATTAATTTTCTTTCAAGATCTACCTGATATGTTGAAGGAGTCCTTTTCTATGGCATAGGCCTGGTACACATCCAAAGAATGTATAGATGCCTTCTCAGAATATTTTTAAATACATAAAAGAAAATACTTAGAATTGCAAAAGAAATCAATTCTATTGAAACACAATTATAAAAATATTGTAAAAAATAAGTTCATTGATTCCAGATTGGGAATCTCTGCTCAAAGTCCTTTTATATTTATTGGCTCACAGTGTCACACTTAAACTTTCTGACCCTTATCTTGTGCTTTTGCTACAAGTCTGATCAACCTCCTTGTCTGATCCTACATTTCCAGAATTATATCCTTCACCAGTTCTTCATATAGGCCAATGCTTGAACTATAAATTCAACATGCTTGACTCAACATGTATTTTTCCTTCACCCTTTATGAGTTACCTATAATTTTGATTCATTGGATATCTTGGTGTTCTAATATTCTTGGACATGTGGCATCAAAAGGAAGACACTTGTGTTAAAAAGATATGCATTTAATTAAAACAACTCTGAGGTATCACCTCACACCTAGCAGATTGGCTAACATAACAGCAAAGGAAAGTAATGAATGCTGGAGGGGACGTGGCAAAGTAGGGACATTAATTCATTGCTGGTGGAGTTGTGAACTGATCCAACCATTCTGGAGGGCAATTTGGAACTATGCCCAAAGGGCGATAAAAGAATGTCTACCCTTTGACCCAGCCATAGCACTGCTGGGTCTGTACCCCAAAGAGATAATGGACAAAAAGACTTGTACAAAAATATTCATAGCTGCGCTCTTTGTGGTGGCCAAAAACTGGAAAACGAGGGGATGCCCATCAATTGGGGAATGGCTGAGCAAATTGTGGTATATGTTGGTGATGGAATACTATTGTGCTAAAAGGAATAATAAAGTGGAGGAGTTCCATGGAGACTGGAACAACCTCCAGGAAGTGATGCAGAGGGAGAGGAGCAGAACCAGGAGAACATTGTACACAGAGACTAATACACTGTGGTATAATCGAACGTAATGGACGTCTCCAATAATGGCGGTGTAATGTCCCTGAACAATTTGCAGGGATCCAGGAGAAAAAAACACTATTCATAAGCAAAGGATAAACTATGGGAGTGGAAACACCGAGGAAAAGCAATTGCCAGAATACAGCGGTTGAGGGGACATGACAGAGGAGAGACTCTAAATGAACACTCTAATGCAAATATTATCAACAAAGCAATGGGTTCAAATCAAGAAAACATCTAATGCCCAGTGGATTTACGTGTGGGCTATGGGGGGATGGGGGGGAGGAAAAGAAAATGATCTATGTCTTTAACAAATAATGCTTGGAAATGATCAAATAAAATGTATTTTTTTAAAAAGGGGAAAAAAAGATATGCATTTGTAGTAGGATGTGACTTGGGACAGTTAACGATATCAGCCTCTTCTTTTCCTCCTGTGCAATGAGGAGGTCCCGTCTCATTCTCCATAGGAGGTATGTATGTCCTAGATTTGTGTACCGATTACAACTCAGTGGAACGGCTTAACTAAACTAATAAAGGTTCTAAACAGTTTCTCTCCATAATGTTTATAACTGTATCAGAAAGGGGGAAAAACCCTTCTCCATCTTAGTCTTCAGATCTTCTTCATTGTGTTCATCTATATCATTAGATAGTGTTTAATTTTAGGGATATAACACTGATGTTAATCTATTGTTAATTTGAATTAATTTAGCACACTTTTGTGTTATGTTAAGGAATTGTTTAGGTTATATTTTAATGATATTAGCAGAGTTTATATATGCATTATCTGGATCAGTTTTCTTTTGCTAATGCAAAATTTATCTTAAAGCCATTAGGGCTGATAAGCATATTTAGACACTCCCTTTACATAGGGAAGAGAGTGAGCAAAAAAGGCAAAGAAAAGGAGATCTCGTTTGAGAGCTAGGTTAAGAAGAGAGAATAAAGACACGTCTTATTAAAATTTTATGTGGTTTCTTTTAACTCTGTGTTGTTTTTAGATTCTTTTGTGCAGTCTTCTGTGGTTGCTTCTTGATCACATAGGCAAGTCAAATGGCTGGGTAAAAATGTTTATCAGTAAATATTAAGTACCTACCATGTGCCAGGCACTGTGCTAAGTGATGGAACTACAAAAAGAGGCAAAAAAAAACCCAGACTCTGCCCTCAGCAAGTTTACAACCTAATGGGAGAGACAACATGCAAACAATTCTATACAAAACTAATCATATATGGGAGGAATAGGAGATAGTTAACAGGGGAAAGGCACTAGAATCGAGATGAGTTAGGGAAGGTTTCCTATAAAACACATGATCTTAGTTTGTACTTAAAGGAAACCAGGGAAGCCAGCAGGAAAGATGAGGAATAAGAGCATCTTAGGCCTGGAAAAAGTCAGAGAAAATTCTCAAAGAGCCAAAAGATGTCTTGTTTATGGAGTAGTCCTGAGGCCAGGTCACTGGATTAATGAGTACACATTGGGGAGGAAGGTGTAGGAAGAGTGGAGAAGTAGGAGAGCCCCAGCCAACAAAGGGCTTTGGATGCCAAACAGAGGATTTTGTGTGTGATCCTGGAGGCTCTAAGGAGCCATTTGAGTTTATTGAGTTGTGGGATGATCTGATCAGACCTAATTTTAGGAAGTTCACATCAGTGGCTGAATGAAAGGTAGATTGGAGAGGGGAAAAACTTGAGGTGTCAGATCTACTGTCATGCCCCAGGTGATGAGGCCTGCGCCCAGAGTGGTGGCACTGCCAGGCCAGACAAGGGAGATATTGACCAATGTTACAAATGTGAAATCAAATGATCTCAACAATAGATTGGGTATGGGGAAGGGGGAGGGGAAGTAAAGAAAAACTGCTCTGGTTTTGAGCCTCAGGGAGTGTGGGGGGGAGGGGGGACGGTGGTGCCTTCACTAATAAGGAAAGTTGGAGGGAGTTTATAGGGGGAAAAATAGAGTTGTGATTTTGACATTGTGAGTTTAAAATGTCTACTAGATGTGCAGTTTAAGGTATCTAAAAGGCAGTTAGAAATTCAAGACTGGAGGTCAGCAGAGAAGTAATTCTGACAGTCATCAACATAGAGGTGGCCATTAAATCCATAGATGCTAATGAGATCAAGTAAAAGTGAAAGTAGTATAGAGGGAGAAGAGAAGAGGACCCAGGACAAAACCCTGTGGGATGCCAGATTTTAGGATGTGATGTGGATGAGAGCTCAACAATGGATATCAAGAAGGAGCATTCAAGTAGATAATCCATTAAAATCTGTCAAAATTGCTTTATCTTCAGTAATCACATAAACTAATATTTAACTGGGTCATTATTTCCCAATTTTCAAAGCAGCTAGAAACTAAAGCCTAATGAGTTAATTTAGTTGAATTAAAATGATTTATAAAATTATGTCATCAGAACTAGATAACTTAAATCATTTTGAAAAATAGGATAGTTGAGAGAGTGAGGCCAAGGACTTTGTGCCTCACAAATATAATTCACACACAAAATCAAAAAATCATCCCATGATGTCACTGGGCCTCTTTGAAAACAAAGAACAAACAAAAGTTATCTATAGCTGATCAACTTCTATTTAAACTAATATTATATCCACATTTCATGTTGCAGAAAGCTGTGCAATATCATTTTGGAGACTTTTAATATATAAAATAATGAACCTGGTTTGATCAGACCTGTACCTACCAAGGT
Source organism: Monodelphis domestica (assembly GCF_027887165.1). Taxonomy (NCBI): domain Eukaryota; kingdom Metazoa; phylum Chordata; class Mammalia; order Didelphimorphia; family Didelphidae; genus Monodelphis; species Monodelphis domestica. Next base: position 636,183,624 of record NC_077227.1, read on the forward strand.
GCTTCTCTCCTCTAGTAATCAGTATACAACCAGGGATTAGTTTTCCCTCAACATCAGCCAAACTGTCCCTGGGATTGGATTGGATTTGCCTCTCCCTAGTTGTAGCTTTCTGGTTCCCTAATGACATAAAAAGCCCCTCCCATGTGGAGTCAGGTTCCCTCCAATTTGGTGGTTGTCTGAAGGCCATACTAGTCATAATACAAAAAAGGGAAACATTCTCCCCCTCAAGATGTTTACATTCTTTTTAGGAAATTAATATATTTAAATACATCTTAAATATATACAGGGTAAAAACGATTGGGAATGGACGCTCCAGCAGCTATTGGAGTCAGGAAAGGCCTTTCTGTAGGTGCTCTTTAAGCAGAGCTTTGAAGTAGGGATAAAGTTGATCAACAAACATTTATTAAATAGTAGTAAAAGGACATGGGTTGGGTGCTGGAGATACACAAACAAAATGATCATGAGGCTTCTGGTCTCCTCAGACTAGGTTATTACAGATATCCATATTTGCTAGGAGAGATGACCAAGTGTTCTATCACTTATGTTTCTTGCTGCCATTAAATGCTCAATAAAACCAGTTTTGCACATTCATTTGTCTCTCCAAAAACTCAAGTCTGTCAGCCATCTTTCCATTTTGCTCTAACTTCCTTCTGGTTTCTGGTTTTATTCATAAGATTATTAACTAGTTTTTATAAAACCCTTTAAAAATCTTAAGAAGAAAAGAATTAGGAAGATATAAATGTAATCTACTTTCTCAACTGGGTTCTTTTTGTACAATATTCTCTTAAGCAGTGTCTTCGTTATTATTATTAATCATTTTGTAATACATTTCACTAGCAGGGCTCAATGAATGGTCTGATACACATTTAGGTGATAGATAGACAGACAGATATTTAGAATCAGACCATGCTGCTTTAATAGTAATTTATTTCATAATTGTGTTTCTACTATGGATTAAAATTCAAGATAAGTTATTTCATATATAAAGACTAAAAAGACAACATAAAGAGAGAACTGAGTGACATCAGGTAGAGTTGTGTTTGGTTTTGTTAGCAGTCATGTAACACATCTGTGTGATTTTGGTAAGAATTATTAAATGAGTTGGGAATCCATTTCACCAAAAAGTACAATGTAAGGCACATCAGTCTGACTCATATTAAAAATAGCACAGTTACACTGTTAGTAATCATTTTTGAGGCAAAATATTTAACTCATTCTAGTAATATTAAGTTTAAGCACTCTAAAATGTTTTACAAATGAATCTTGAAAATATGTGCCTACCAGCATAAAGCAAGCTTTTGATCTCCTGTCCCCATTTATAAGTTACTTAAAGGTGGGGGGATGCATTGGAAAAAATGATGTATTTGTAGTCAAGAGTGTGAGTTCAAATTATACCTTTGCCCTTAACTAGCTGTGACCTAGAACAAGTTATTCATCATCTCTTGGTTCCCTTTAACTTGTCTAGACCTCAGTTTTCTCATCTCTAAATTGAAGAATTTGGACTAAAGAGCATCTCAGGGCCTTTCCTGCTCTAAATCTGTGATGCTTTGACTAAGGATGGTATAAGGGGTCAGAAGAATAATCCAGGTTCCCTATTTTAAGAATCAGAAAATAGAGAAAAGAAGTGAAAAGAAATATAATTCTATCAGATTAATGTGTGTTTTTAACCTAAATAACATTTTTCTCTATTCTCAGCTCTGAAATTCAAAATTGTATGCCAGTAAGTCTCATTAGAGAAAAAGAACACAAAGCTTGTGGGGGCAGAGACAAATTTAGATTTCTAATGAAGGAGGATAGAAAGGGGTGTTTAAGACGACCTAGTCAGCCAACAGCAGGGTTTGGAACAACATGAGCTTTTTTAGAAACTGTTTAATACCCATGAAGCTTTAAATAAACAAAGCAAAAATAAAAACTTGATTTCGTGCAAATAAAAAAGACCTTATCAGACGAATGACAAACCTAGCCTCTTCCATTTAGTCTAGATGTAGAATATCTAATGCACTGAACAATGCTTTTTTCTTGTCTCTGTTCTGTTCTTTCTAAATCCAACAGAAGTATTGTCATAGAATTTTGTGATAAAAACCTTAACCCCACTCTTATTCTGACTAACCATCTTATTCCTAGGTTCCAAATAGGTTGTGGACAGCCAAGGAATTCAGTAGCTAATTAAGTCTCTTTCTAACAGAGCTAAAATATTACAGAATCATAAAAAAAAAAATAAGGTCCCTTATTTTGTTTTATTTTTAGAAGATTTTATTGATGCTTTTGTTATTTTATATCACTCTCACTTCACAATAACCATCCCTACACTCCACCCCCAACCCTCCCTTGAAACAAAGAGGAAACAGCTAAGTAAAACAAGCTAACCCATTAATCATGCCTGACAGTGCATACATCATCCTGTATTGATAGAATTTCAGCCCCTCCCTCCAACACCTTGCTGTTGAGAGTAGAGGTATATGTTTCATCATTAATCCTCTGGAATTGAGGAAGAATGGCAGTCTGAATTCTGATATTTTTTAATGTGGTTCTCTTTTATTATTGAAGTCGTGTTCTCTTGGTTCTTCATACAAATCTTCCTAATTTTCTCTAGACTGTTTATAGTTATTTTTTCGTGCAGTGCAACAATATTCCATTATATTTATATGTTGCAATAGGAATGATTGAATGGAAAAAACAACTTTTACTAAGTTGTTTTTTAGGTTTCTAATACTGAGGATACAAATAGAAAAATGGAGACAGTCCAAGTTTTCACAGAGCTCCTATTCTAATGGGGGAGATAACACATATAGTTGTAAGAGATGGGGAAGTATTATGGTCTTTAGAATACAGCAATGAAGCAGATAGTAGCACATCTTTTATATCAGTTCCACTTTCAAAATCATATCCATTGCTGATGTTCAGCCATTTGACAGTGCCAAGAACTTTGGTGACAACAATTTTCTTTTCCTACTCTTAGTAGCTTTGTTGCTGTAGAACCCACAGAAGGGCTTTACCTGGTCCTTTTTCTACAGGGATTGTTTTTAGAATGGTGGCTTTAGATGTACTCTAGTTCCCAGAAGTCTTGGGTTCAGAATTGTGATCTGTGTCCATCCAAGTTTGAGGAGAGATGGAGGTCACATTGGTGGCCATGGTTTGATTTGCCTAGAACATTCTGCTTCCTGGCTCTTCCTCAATTTGCCTTGCTACTTCTAAATCATACATAGCTACTTCTTTTTTTTTTTACTTAGAAATATTCTTTATTATTGACCTGAAATACGCAATATTTCGAATATGGAATATGGAAATAACATATTTTATTCAAATAATAAATTAATAGATATCGATATAAATATTTCATTCATAACTTTAGAGTTAGAAAGGGCCATGGAAACTAGTCCTCCCCTCTTATTTTAGACCTCAGGTAAGCTGGAGGCACCAAAGTGATTTGCCCAATGTCACACACTGGGTAAGGCTAAGCCAGGAATCAAAACTATTTCTTTTCATTTAAAATCTGTCAATTTTTGTCCGTCACCATGATATTCAGTGTTTCTCTGGATACAGATAGATTGATCAAGACTTCTTTAAAAGATTTGATTTTAGAGTAAGATTATAAAAATATACTGGATAAGTATAGAAATGTTGATTAGAGCTAATAATGTAGCCTGGTTAAAATATAATGAAGTACGCTGGAGTTCATGAGGAAAAATACAAAACATTCCATATAAAAGAATCATATAATAACAGATTTAGAACAGGAAAGGATCTTGTATTCTAAAATAACACTTTTTTCATTCGTCAGATGAAGAAATTAAGTCATAGAGGGGACTGATATTTCCATACATCTCCAGAATATACTTTTTTTTTCTTTAATCTCAATTTTTTTACCTTCTGAACACACTCTGCCAGTTTCATGGAAAAATCATTGCAAAAATAATGGCTCATATTTATATTGTGCTAAAATAGTTAGATAAAGTACTTTGGCAGAAATAATCTTGTGGGGTTATCCCCCATCTTTAAAAATGGGAGAAGAGGCTTAGCATATTCAAGTGACTGGTATAGGGTCCCATGGTTAATAAGAAACAGAAACCAACCCTGAACTCCAATTTTTAGGCTATTCATTCTAGTCTATCACTGCCACTACAACACTGTCCTTAAATAGATTATAAAACCTTTGGACTGGAGATTCTTTTTTAATTATATTTTATTTGATCATTTCCAAGCATTATTCATTAAAGACATAGATCATTGTCTTTTCCTCCTCCCACCCCCCATAGCCGACGTGTAAATCCACTGGGCATTACATGTTTTCTTGATTTGAACCCATTGCTATGTTGATAATATTTGCATTAGAGTGTTCCTTTAGAGTCTCTCCTCTGTCATGTCCCCTCAACCGCTGTATTCTGGCAGTTGCTTTTCCTCGGTGTTTCCACTCCCACAGTTTATCCTCTGCTTATGAATGGTGTTTTTTTCTCCTAGATCCCTGCAGATTGTTCAGGGACATTACACCGCCACTAATGGAGAAGTCCATTACGTTTGATTATTCCACAGTGTATTAGTCTCTGTGTACAATGTTCTCCTGGTTCTGCTCCTCTCGCTCTGCATCACTTCCTGGAGGTTGTTCCAGTCTCCATGGAATTCCTCCACTTTATTATTCCTTTTAGCACAATAGTATTCCATCACCAACATATACCACAATTTGCTCAGCCATTCCCCAATTGATGGGCATCCCCTCGTTTTCCAGTTTTTGGCCACCACAAAGAGCGCAGCTATGAATATTTTTGTACAAGTCTTTTTGTCCATTATCTCTTTGGGGTACAGACCCAGCAGTGCTATGGCTGGATCAAAGGGTAGATATTCTTTTGTTGCCCTTTGGGCATAGTTCCAAATTGCCCTCCAGAATGGTTGGATCAGTTCACAACTCCACCAGCAATGAATTAATGTCCCTACTTTGCCACATCCCCTCCAGCATTCACTACTTTCCTCTGCTGTCATGTTAACCAATCTGCTAGGTGTGAGGTGATACCTCAGAGTTGTTTTGATTTGCATCTCTCTGATTATAAGAGATTTAGAACACTTCTTCCTGTGCTTGTTAATAGTTTTGATTTCTTTATCTGAGAACTGCCTATCCATGTCCCTTGCCCATTTATCAATTGGAGAATGGCTTGATTTTTTGTACAATTGATTTAGCTCTTTATAAATATGAGTAATTAAACCTTTGTCAGAGGTTTCTATGAAGATTTTTTCCCAATTTGTTGTTTCCCTTCTGATTTTAGTTACATTGGGTTTGTTTGTACAAAAGCTTTTTAGTTTGATGAAGTCAAAATTATTTATTTTACATTTTGTGATTCTTTCTATGTCTTGCTTGGTTTTAAAGCCTTTCCCCTCCCAAAGGTCTGACATGTATACTATTCTGTGTTTACCTAATTTACTTATGGTTTCCTTCTTTATGTTTAAGTCACTCACCCATTTTGAATTTATCTTGGTGTAGGGTGTGAGGTGTTGATCTATTCCTAGTCTCTCCCACACTGTCTTCCAATTTTCCCAACAGTTTTTATCGAATAGTGGATTTTTGTCCCAAAAGCTGGGATCTTTGGGTTTATCGTATACTGTCTTGCTGAGGTCGCTTTCCCCCAGTCTATTCCACTGATCTTCCTTTCTGTTTCTTAGCCAGTACCAAATTGTTTTGATGACTGCTGCTTTGTAATATAGTTTAAGGTCAGGGACTGCAAGGCCCCCATCATATGTGTTTTTTTTTTCATTATTTCCCTGGATATCCTTGATCTTTTGTTCTTCCAAATGAACTTTGTTATGGTTTTTTCTAAATCAGTGAAGAAGTATTTTGGTAGTTCAATGGGTATGGCACTAAATAGATAAATAAGTTTGGGTAGGATGGTCATTTTTATTATATTGGCTCTTCCTATCCATGAGCAGTTAATGTTTTTCCAATTACTCAAGTCTAGTTTTAGTTGTGTGGAGAGTGTTTTGTAGTGTTCATATAGTTCTTGTGTTTGTCTCGGGAGGTAGATTCCTAGGTATTTTATTTTGTCTAAGGTGATTTTGAATGGGATTTCTCTTTCTAGGTTTTGCTGCTGAGCTGTGTTGGAGATATATAGAAAAGCTGATGATTTTTGTGGGTTTATTTTGTATCCTGCAACTTTGCTAAAGTTGTTGATTATTTCAATTAGCTTTTTGGTTGAATCTCTAGGATTCTTTAAGTAGACCATCATGTCATCCGCAAAGAGTGATAACTTGGTCTCCTCCTTGCCTATTTTGATGCCTTCAATTTCTTTTTCTTCTCTAATTGCTACTGCTAGTGTTTCTAGTACAATGTCAAATAGTAGAGGTGATAATGGGCATCCTTGTTTCACTCCTGATTTTATTGGGAATGCATCTAGTTTATCCCCATTGCAGATGATATTAGCTGTTGGTTTTAGATATATACTGTTTATTATTTTTAGGAATGACCCTTCTATTCCTATGCTTTCTAGTGTTTTTAATAGGAATGGGTGTTGTATTTTATCAAATGCTTTTTCAGCGTCTATTGAGATAATCATGTGGTTCTTGCTGGTTTGCTTGTTGATGTGGTCAATTATGTGGATGGTTTTCCTAATGTTGAACCAGCCCTGCATCCCTGGTATAAATCCTACTTGATCATGGTGAATGATCCTTCTGATCACTTGCTGGAGTCTTTTTGCTAGTATCCTATTTAAGATTTTTGCATCTATATTCATTAGGGAGATTGGTCTATAATTTTCTTTCTCTGTTTTTGACCTGCCTGGTTTTGGAATCAGTACCATGTTTGTGTCGTAAAAGGAGTTTGGTAGAACTCCCTCTTTGCTTATTATGTCAAATAGTTTGTATAGTATTGGGATTAACTGTTCTCTGAATGTTTGATAGAATTCGCTGGTGAATCCATCAGGCCCTGGGGATTTTTTCTTAGGAAGTTCTTTGATGGCTTGTTGGATTTCATTTTCTGATATGGGATTATTTAAGAATTCTATTTCCTCTTCTGTTAGTCTAGGCAGTTTGTATTTTTATATATATTCATCCATATCTCCTAAATTGGTGTATTTATTGCCATATAATTGGGCAAAGTAATTTCTAATGATTGCCTTAATTTCATCTTCATCGGAGGTGCTGTCCCGACACCTTTTCATCTTTAATGCTGTTAATTTGCTTTTCTTCCTTTTTTTAATTAGATTGACCAGTACTTTGTCTATTTTGTTTGTTTTTTCAAAGTACCAGCTTTTTGTCTTATTTATTAAATCAATAGTTCTATCACTTTCGATTTTATTAATTTCTCCCTTAATTTTTAGGATTTCTAGTTTGGTTTTCTGCTGGAGGGTTTTAATTTGATTGCTTTCGAGTTTTTTCATTTGCATTTCCAATTGATTGATCTCTGCTCTCCCTAGTTTGTTAATATAAGCATTCAGTGATATGAATTTACCTCTGATTACCGCTTTTGCTGCATCCCAAAAGGTTTGAAAGGATGTCTCGCCATTGTCATTTTCCTCGATGAAATTATTAATTGTTTCTATGATTTCTTCTTTAATTAAACGGTTTTGGAGTATCATATTGTTTAATTTCCAATTGATTTTAGATTTGGTTTTCCATGTACCATTACTAATCATTATTTTTATTGCCTTGTGATCTGAGAAGGCTGCATTCATTATTTCTGCTTTTCTGCATTTGTGTGCTATGTTTCTGTGACCTAATGTATGGTCAATTTTTGTGAATGTGCCATGTGGTGCTGAGAAGAAGGTGTTTTTAGTCAAACTGGTTTTGTAGATGTGTGAATTTCTTTTGCATTATTTCCCACTTTTCCTCCCAGAAGGCTTCCATCTTTTTGGTCATTTCTGATTCAAATTCTTCATGTGTTTGTGGAGAGTTTCCATTTCCTTTGGAAGGTTTCGGAGCATTTTCTAGTATATCATCTTCTATCTCCTCTGTATTTTGTATTTTGGTTCCATAGAATGTGTCCAAAGTCAACCTTTTCTTCTTATTTTTCTTGGGATTTTGGGGCTTCTGTGCTTCTGTGGAGTTTGCCATCTCTGAATGGGGAGGATTAGCTTTTCTTATCTCTGTCTGGTGTTCAGAGGCTTAAGTCCTGGGCAGATTGTCGGTTCTATGAGCTTTCCCTGGGTTAAATTGAGTATGCCTTCCGACAATGACTTTCACTGGAACTGGAATGGAAGGGTCGGACCAGGGGGCCACACTCTCCCCTGGCTCTATCTGCTTCCCTGCTGCTAAGGTGCCCCCTCGACTGGACTTGGTCGGATTGCTTTCCGGAAGTTGCTTTCAGAATAGCTGGCCGTGAGGCTGTTTTGTCAGCCCTGAGGGTTGCTGTTGTTTCAGACGACCCTGCTCTCTGCGGGGGAAGGAGTCGCGGCTTCCCGGAGCTCTGAGGGCAGTGACTTTCACTGAGACTCGGATGGAAGGATCAGGCCCCTGAGGCTGTCTTGCCCGCCCTGAGTGTTGCTGTTGTTTCAGACGACTCTGCTCTCTGAGCAGGGCGGGGCCGTGGCTTCTTGGAGCTTTGGACTCTGCGCTCCTACCCCTTAGGTCCGAGTGATCTCGGGTTCTGGCTTTTGAGGGGGGGTCGTACCTTTTGATCCAGGTCCAGGTCCAGGAGGAGGATTCCCAGGGTCTATGCTGTTGATCGTTTTGAATTTCGGCACCTTAGGAGCTTATAGTTTGAGATCGGTCGGGAAGGGTTTTCCGGAGATCTGAACTTTAGCTTTCTCTAAGCCGCCATCTTGACCGGAAGTCCTTTAAAGTGAAGAAGGGCATGCTTTAGTCTTACATTCAGACTGTGTCAGTTCCTTTTTTTTTTTAAACCCTTACCTTCTGTCTTAGAGTCAATACTGTGTATCCAAGGCAGAAGAGTGCTAAGAGCTAGGCAGTGGAGGTCAAGTGACTTGCCCAGGGTCACACAGCTAGAAAATGTCTGAGATCAGATTTGAACCCAGGACCTCCCATCTCTAGGCCTGACTCTCAATCCATTGAGCCATCCAGCTGCCCCCATAGCTACTTCTTAATAGATAGGCATCCCCTTAGTTTTAAGTTTTGGAGGTGTTTTTTGCTTTCACAAAAGGGTTACTATAAATATTTTGATCAATATATTGAAACTTTTACTTTTTTTTCAAATCAATAAGCCACTTACTAAACACCTACTATGTTCCAGGCATCATGCTTATCACTGAGGACTCAATAAATGGCCTATAAAAATGGAACAGTCCTCAATACCTCAGTGATCCCGTAATTGCTAAATCCAGTGGCTTTTTTTTCCAGTCTTCATGACCTTTTCCATTGTCTTTGACCTCTTTGGGCCATATGCTTGAGCAGTATTGGTTATTCTGAGTCAGTGGATATGGATATTTTATTTACTTGCACAATTCTAAATCAACTTCATTTTACAGATGAAAAAACTTACACAAAGAGTTGCAAAGGGGAGATATCATAGTCTGGTGGAAAGGGCTAAATTCATTGATGGTCTACTGATGAAACTCCACTTGGCAGGTACCCATTAGCAGAGAAAAGCTTTCACACTAACATTTTCATCTAAACTTTGATTTAGGATACCATCTTCCCTCACTTGGCATTCCCCCTATCATATTATAGCAAATTTCTACCTCCCATTCTAATACCTACTATTTGAAACTGGCGTCTGCTTTAACAGTTTTTCTCCATTACCTTTTCTAGTGCCTTATGCCTATAGAATTTAGCTCTCCTCTTTCCCTTCACTATTATCCTTCAACCTCCCCAGTGCTCTTTGGAACTTCTGATTTTGTGTTAAATTCCCTTTCATCCTAGATCTTTGCCTTTCATTCTTTTTTTTAAGAGAAATTTTTTTATGTCTTATATTTTCTCCATAGTTGTTTCTGAATATAACTGATAATCCTCCCCTTGCAGTGAGCTTTCCCTTTACCTAACATTTAAGCAAATCTGTTTGGGTTGGTGTCTTGAGTTATACATCATATGAAACATTTTGTACTTTATACTGAGTTATACATCATATCACAGATGATAAGAGGGAACTACATTACCTTATTTCTGAAGACTAGTCTTGGTCATTATAATTACATAGCATTCTATTTCATTGTTCTTTTTAAGTTATATTTTATTCAATTAACAATTCTATTTCTGTCAGTAAATATTTTAAAGTACCTAAAAGCACCAGGCACTGTGCTAAATGCTAGAGATAGAAAGATGAAAGACAGGCCCTGCCTTCCATAAGCTCACAATCTAATGGTTTTGAGAAACAGCGTGAAAATAATTATATATATATATATATATATATATAAGTGATAAACAGTATTAATAGGAAATAGTTAACATCTGGAAAGTACCAAGATTAAGAGGGATTGGGGAAAGCTTCCTGTAGAACATGGGATGTTAGCTGGGGCTTGGAGGCTAAGGAAGCCAGGAAGCAGAAATGAGGAGAGGCAGAATTCCACTCATGGGAAACAGCCTGTGAAAATTGCTTGAGGGGGGAGATGGAATGTCTTTTTCAAGGAGGTCAGGGTCACTGAATTAAAGAGTAGATGAGGGATTATAAAAAGACTAGAAAGGTGGGGCATGGGGGCCAATTATGAAGGACTTTGAATGCCAAACAGAATTTTGTTTGATCCTGAAGGTAATGGGAAGCCATGGAGTTTATTGAATGGGAAAGTGAGGGGACATATTCAGAAAATTCACAGCTGAGTGGAGGATGGACTAGAGTGGGGAGAAGCTTCTTGTTTCAGTAGTGCAGGCTTAAAGTATGAGGATCTTCAACAGTAGTGTCAGTGGAGATACGAGGGTAAATACAAGAGGTTATAAAGGTAAAAATCGACATGCTTTGGCAACAGCCTGGATAAGGGAGCATGAAAGAGTGAGAAAGCTAGGGCTGCCCCCTAGATTGTGAGTTTGGGGGACTGGGAGAGAATGGTAGTTCCCTCGACAGTCATATGGAAGTTAAGAAGAGAAGAAATTTTAGAAGAAAGATGAGTTCAGTTTTTAACATTGTTAGGGTTAGAATTCTCTGGAGACTTTATATTAGTTTATAATTTCGATTAGACACTAAAAGCGAGTTGAAGAGAATAAAGGCACCTGATCACATGGCCTGGCCTCAATAATCTGAGATCCCCATTCACCTCCCATCTCTGTTCACTCCTGCTGGCCCCCAGGCAAGGCTCTAGACCCTGAGGCACTTATAGCCCCCTGCATCATAACTCTTTCTCTGTCTCCTGGTTGGATGGCCTTGACTTCAGTTTGGAGACAGGCCTTCCTGAGGCCAAGGTCACGTGGGATACAGGAAAACCCCTCTAGCTGCCCCCCATAGTGTACATGTGTGCCCAATCAAAGGGTGAGGCCAATACAAAATGGATCAAATTCATACGTGTTGAATTTAAGATATCTCTAGAATAATAGGTTTGAGATGTCCAAAAGGTATAGATGCAAGTCTAAAGGTTAGGGCTGGACAAGTAGATTTGAGGTTATAATAGTGAGAATTTATCTAGTCTGAACCCCTATTTAAGGTTGCAATTCAACCCCAGCCTTTAACTGAATTAAGAATAAGGCCTGGGGCTTCTCTGTATACATGTACACTCTGAGACATCAACAGAAGCCTTGTGGCTCCCTGGCACCCAGAAAGTGTTTGCTTCTAGTCCCACATGACTTCCTCAGACCAGCTTGTGATCTGAATGGAGTTCAAGTCCAAATCAGAGGAACTCAGAGAAAGTGACAGGTCCAGAAAGGAAATGGGCCTCTTTCCAGCAGAACTGAGATGAGGGGGTGGCTAGGAAAGCTTGCTGGTGTGCCCTTAGTGTGTTCAAGCAGCTGGCTCAGGAAGGTGGCTAGCACTGGATAGGGGAGCCCCTGTGCCCACACACACCCTGCCTGACTCAGGACTACCCAGGAGACCACTCCAGCACACCTGAGGTCTGGTGGAGAAGCTACCCTACTGACTGGGGAGGAGGCTTGTGAAAGGAATAGCCTGTCACAAGTGACTGGTGCCTTTTCTTTCTCTGACCCATTTTTTTAATTTAATAAATAATTATAAATTAAGGTATAATCTCCAGAGAACTTTAATCTTAACATAACAGTGGAACCATGAGAACTGATGAGATCACCGAATTAAATAGTATAAAAGAAAAGAGGACTTGTGATACCATATCTAGTGAATCTGGTCTTGCTATTCTTCACCCAGGACATTCCATCCTTCAACTCCAAGAATTTCCATGGTTGTCCCTCATACATGGAATATTCTCCCTCTTTATCTCCACTTGCTAGCTTTCCTAGCATTCTTTGAGCTTAATTCCACCACCTTTTGCAAAAAGCTTTTCACTTGCTTTCTTAGTCTTAGTGCCTTCCCTCAGAAATTACCCCTAATTTATCTTGTGTATATCTTATACACAATATAGTTGTTTGCATGTTATCTCCCCATTAGACTGTGAGCTCCTTGAGAACAGGGATCGTCTTTTGCCCTCTGTTGTATCCTAAGAGCTAGCTGAAAAGGCCAATGCTCACTTTTCCATGAACTCCTCCTCCCCTCCCCTCCACCTCCAATTCAGGCTCTCATTTGTCAGACTTGCCTGGATTTTTTCAACAGCTACCATAATAAGATTCCTGTCTTCTAGTCTCGGACATCTCCAGTCCATCCTCTACACAGCTATCAATGTAATCTTCCTAAAGTATAAGTCTAGCCATCTCCTTTCCTTGGTCCTTTTAGCTTCTCAGTCTCCTTTAGGATAATACACACAAATTCCTTTGTTTGGTGTTAATGGCAAATTCACAATCTAGCTCTTCGTTACCTTTTTAGACTTATTACACGTTACTCCCCTTCATGCACTGGCCAGCCAAACAGGTCTACTTATTACCTCCCAAATTTGTCATGCTGTCTCCTGCCTCCATAACTACACAGACCTGAAATATACTTTTCCTTATTTCCCCACCCATAGGAATGCCTAGGCTCCTAGAGGGCTGAATACTAGAGGAGTTTTTCCAGATCTTAGTTGTTGGTGTTCACCTTTCTCATCATCATCATGCATATACTTAATAAGGTCATGGGATTCAGAGGATCAGAGATTTACTAGTCCAACCTCCTTATCTTATAGATAAAGAAGCAGACCCAGAGAGGTTAAATGATTTATTTATTAGACCCACCCGCCTCTAAATCTGTGATTCTAAAATCATTTTTATGTGTTATCTCCTCAGTAGAACACAAGCTTCCTGAAGGCAGGAACCATTTTTCATTTTGTTTTGTAGTCCTAGTGCTTTGTACATAACAGGCACTTTAAAAATTTATCTTAGATTGACCTGGATTAGAAGAATGAAGGAGATACGCTTGTCAGATTTAGCAGTTTACAATAATGAAGAAATTCACAACAAATGAGGAAACAAATTATTAAAAACAGGCCAACCATATGCTAATAAAACCAACAACTCAAGTAAAATGGATGAATATTTACAAAAATATAAAATTCTCAGATTAACAGAACAAGAAACAGAATTTAGATACCCAGTCTTAGAGAAAAGAAATTGAACAAACCATAAGAGAACTCTCTCCAAAAAAACTGGGAGCAGATGGATTTACAAATTAATTCTATCAAAAATTCAAAGAACAATTAATTCTAACATGCAAACTGTTTGCAAAAATAGCAAAATGAGAGAGCCTACCAGATTCCTTCCATAATACAAATATGGGCTTGATACCTAAACCAGGAAGAGTGAAAATGGAGAAAGAAATTTATCGATTATTGAGACTAGAGCAACATACAAAAATACAATATGATCAGGTTGTATTTTTGCCAGAAATGCACAATTGGTTCGATATTAAGAAAACTGCAAATATAATAAACTATATTAAAACAACCAAAATCAGATTATTATACTAAAAAATGCAGGGGTCAGAAAAAGTTTTTAACAAAATACAAAACCTTTGCTGTTAAAAGCCCTAGAAAACATAGGAATAAATAGATTACCTATTATTACCTACTAGCCTTTTATTTACTACCTATTAGCCATTCCTGAATCCATCTAATCATACATTTTGTCAAGGTCATATTTTTCCTTGTTTTACACAAAAATAACACGAGAGACTTTGTGAAATACTTCCCTAAAATCTAGGTAAACTTTTATCTATAGCATTCCTTTTATTTACCAGACTAGTAACCCTGTCCAAAAGGATGACCTGTTCTTGACAAAACCGTGCTAGTTCTAGATCTTCATCAACTAGTCCTTTGATAATATGTTTTGGAATTTTCCCAAGAATCCAAAATGAGGTTCTATGGTTTTCATCTTCTACTCTTTTTTGAAAATCAAGTTTACTCTTCCCCATTCTTGCATTTTCCTTTACATTCTTTACAATATTTGAAAGATCTCTGAGGAATCACATCTACCAGCTCTTTGTAGCACCCTAAGATATGGTTATTTCTTCAGGACCTGGAGACAAATTAATTTTTGGCAATTAGAGAGGTATTCTTATTTATTTCTGTAAGTATCCACTCCCTATCATCCATTTTTTGTTGTTGTTGTTTTTAACTTTCCAGTTAAAAGTCTTCTTGGCTCTAGGCATTTCCTTTGGCTATTCTCTATGCCTGGAATGCTCTTCTTTCTCATGTCTGCTTAACTTGCTTCTCTGGATTTTTTCTAGTCCCAATTAAAATCCCACTTTCTACAGGAAGCCTTTTTCCCAATCCCTTTTACATCTAGTGTTGTTCTTCTCTTAATTTCCTATATACTCCATATATTTGAACATATTTGTCTGTTTGTTGTCTGCCTCATTAGATTGTGAGCTTCTTGAGGGAGAGTACTGTCTTTTGACTTTCATTGTCCTCAGCACTTAGCAGGGTACCTGACTTAATAAATACTTGATGGCTATTGACACATCATTTTTCTTGGCAAAGAAAACAGAAACAAGATCAGAGGCGAACACCTAGGCCTTCTTTCTGTTCTTATTCCTTTTGTGATACTCCTCATTTCCCCAATATAGTGATTTTAAAACCTTTTTTGTTATCTTTGTTTTCCTCAACAGTCTTTGTTCTAGGCTTTAGCAATCTTTTCATGCTGTCACTGTAAAATTTTTATCTACATATTTCCAGTGCCAAGTGTCATTCAAACAGTTCTTAAGTCCCTGCTCTGTGCCAAGCACAATGCCAAGCACTGGAGAGGGAATACGAAGGAAAAAGACGGAAACTAATATTTTTCTATTCAACCATAACCTCTTGTCATTCTACCTTTTCTAAAGCCTGTTCTTCATCAAGTCTTCCAAACCTTCCACCTCTCAGTACTTTCTCAGCCCATTAAAATGTCTCTGATTATGATACATGTAAAACCCAGTGGAATTGAGCTTTGGCTATGGGAAAGGAGTGGGAGGAAGGGGAGGGAAAAAACATGAATCATGTAAACATGGAAAAATTTTCTTAATCAATTAAATAAAATTTTAAAAAAATAAAGAATAAATTTTTAAAAAATCTCTGATTTACACCCTCTTCAACCTCACCCTAATATTTAACCATTTCAGTTCTACATGATCCTCTACTGATGAATCCCTTGCCCTTTTGTCCCACTGTCACTCTTCTTTGTCCGACCTTAGCCTTGGATTACTCCCACTATCTGCTTCCTCTTTATTCAGGATTTGCTGAATACAAATGAAGTTTTACAACCATGCTTGTACACAACCAGGTTGTGTACCTGACAGATTTTTATTATCCAGTATCAAGTAGGCCCTTACAAGGCAGTCTTTTTATTCTTCAAAATTACTGATTCTCTTAATTGCCTGATTGATTGGTCTTTTCTCATTCTTCATCCTTATTGGCCTGTCTGTTGCTCCTGACCCTGGCTGACCACACTCTCCTCTTAGACACTGGCTCCTAGTGTCTTGGTTTTAAATCAAATATAAGGTGGTCGCCAGGGAAATATTCCCAATTATTCAAATACCCAAGTCAACTGGGTTTTATAGAGATTTTTAATTAATAATATAATGAGGAATTAGAGAAAGAGTAGGAAAGGAATAATTATGAAGGGCCTCAAGCCAATATGGCCTAGTCCTGAGTCTTAAGAGAGAGAATTAGTCAGTCAGTCTTTTAACACTCACCACAAGGTCTGCCTAAACAAGGATTCTAGTGACACCAGGCCAGCTCCATCTCAGCTGACTTCACCAGAGTGCCTTCCAGCCAGAGACTGTTCCAAAGGGCCTCTCTTCAGAGCCTCCAGAGGGACAGAGTCCCCTTAGAGGAGCTCCAGTGAGACCTCCTTAGAGATTGTCCTCCAAGAGCTTCCCTTCTCCAGAGCCTCTCTCAAGAGATTCTTCCCAAGTGGTCCTCATCAGAGATCCTCCAAAAGGAATTCTCCAAAAGGATATATATCTCCTCAAGAGATTCTGCTTTTTCTTATATAGGGGTTTTTCTCCCATGTCACCTCCCCTAAGTCCCTACATCTACCAATCACTGTAGCCGCTTTCCAAAGGACTGCCCGTCTAAATTCCTGCTAAGTCGACCAATCTCCTCAGTAAGTCTGAAGGAGAGAAAACACAGCTAAGTCAACTAATCTCATCAAGAGAAAACTTGCCCGACCCTTTTAGGTACCTAGCATCCCATTGTATCAATTCTAAAAACAGGCCTGACTCAAAGAACTCCTTGCCCCACCATAAGCATGAATCCAAGTACTTTCCTTGTTTAGCAAGGAGTTTCCTCCCCTAAAGCAGTCTTAAGTACGGGGGGAGTAGAGGTCCTCCCATTTCTGATCCTGGCGAATTCTCACATCAAAATGGGGAATGTTTCTCAGTAGGGAATTTGTTCCAATTAAGAATTCCCCAATGGGGAAATTTTTAACATTCACAAGTCTGAGAGATTTCAAGATTTACAACTTCTCTCTCCCAGTTCATCTCTTCCCTGTCAAACTACTCCTTGGTTTCCTTTGCTGGTTCTTAATCCATATCATAGCCCCTAACTGTGGCTGTTCCCCTGTCCTGGACCATCTTGTCTTCTGTCTCTACATTCTTTCTCCATAACCTCATCTACTCCCATTGGTTTAACTCTCAGATAACTCCCCTTGTGTTTTGGGTCCACATCATCATTTTTGTATTAGACAGTTCAAACTGGATGTATCAGAGGCATCTTAAATTCATCATGTCCAAAACCAGATTAATTTTCTTTTCTCCAAAACACTCCTTCCAAACGTCCTTGTTTTTCTAGAAAGCATTCTTCCCATTTCCCAGGTTTGTAACCTTGACATTAGCTTGAACTTCTCACTCTCTGCTACTCACATATCCAATCAGTTAGCAAATCTTGCAGCTTCTACCTTCCTAACATCTCTCACCTCCCATACTTTCTCTCCATGTATACAGCTGTCACCTTGGTTCAGGCCCTCATTGCCTCTTGTCTAGATCTTTGCATCAGCCTTTAATTGGTCTCCCTGAATTTTGTTTCTCCCATTCCTGGCTAACCTCCAGCTGCCAAAATGATTTTCCTTAAGTACAGATCTGACTCTGTCATTCATGTGCTAAATAAATTGCAATGGTTTTCTATTGCCTATAGACTAAATTAACCTCTCATTAGCTTTTGAAGCTCTACCCATGCTGCCCCCAAACTGCCTTTCCAACCTCCCACACTCTGCAATCCAGCCAACCTGGTCTTGTTTCTGTTCCTCACATGCAGTACTCCCCAGCTGTCCCCCATGCCTAAGAATGTACTATCTCATTACCTCTGCCTCATAGAATTCCTTTGTAACTGGAAGATGAGGCTCAAACTCCCATCTTCAGCATTAAGACTTTCTTGGAGATCTTGCCAGCTGCTGGTGCTCTTGTGTATATTTTTTTACTATATATTTGTGTGTTTTATATATGTGTATATATATGTGTGTGTATATATATATATATATATATACATGTGTATAGCTATCTTTCTATCTATATGTAGATATAATGTGACTTTATATATGTACTTCTTTGCCCCAATAGGAGGTGAACTGTTTTTTTGAATTGGGAATTTTTATTTAATTAATTATTTTAGAATATTTTTCCATAATTACAAGATTCATGTTTTTTCCCTCCCCAACCCCTCCCTTAGCCAAAAAGCAGTTCCACTGGGTTTTACATGTGTTTCCTTTATATTCAAGTCATCCATCCATTCTGAGTTTATCTTGGTGTAGGGTGTGAGATGTTGATCTAAACCTAATCTCTCCCATTCTGTTTTCCAATTTTCCAAGCAGTTTTTGTCAAATAGTGGATCCCCCCAAAGCTGGGATCTTTGGGTTTATCATAGACTGTTCTGCTGAGGTCACTTAGCTCATGTCTATTCCACTGATCCTCCCTTCTGTCTCTTAGCCAGTACCATATTGTTTTGATGACCACTGCTTTATAGTGCAATTTAAGATCTGGTACTACTAGGCCACCTTTTTTCACATTTTTTTCATTATTTTCCCTTGATATTCTTGATCTTTTGTTCTTCCAAATGAAATTTGTTATAGTTTTTTCTAATTCAGTAAAAAAAAGTTTCTTGGTAGTTTGATAGGTATGGCACTAAATAAGTAAATTAATATGGGTAGGATGGTCATTTTTGTTAGCTCGTCCTACCCATGAGCAATTAATGTTTTTTCAATTCCTTAGATCTAGTTTTAATTGTGTGGAAAGAGTTTTGTAGTTGTATTCATATAGTTCCTGTGTTTGTCTTGGCAGCTAGATTCCTAAGTATTTTATATTGTCTAGGGTGGTTTTAAATGGAACTTCTCTAACTTGCTGCTGAAATATGCTGGAAATATATAGAAATGCTGATGATTTATGTGGGTTTATTTTATATCCTGCAATTTTCCTAAAGTTGTTGATTATTTCCACTAGCTTTTTAGTTTATTCTCTAGGATTCTTTAAATAGACCATCATATTATCTGCAGAGTCATAGCTTGGTCTCCTCATTGCCTATTTTAATGCCTTCAATTTCTTTTTCTTCTCTAATTGCTACAGCTAGTGTTTCTAGTACAATGTTAAATAATAGAGGTGTTAATGGGCATCTTTGTTTCACTCCTGATCTTATTGGGAATGCTTCTAATGTATCCCCATTGCAGATGATGCTTGCTGATGGTTTTAAATATACACTGTTTCTTATTTTTATTCCTATACTTTCTAGAGTTTTCAATAGGAATGAGTGTTATATTTTGTCAAAGGCTTTTTCTGCATCTGTTGAAATAATCATGTGATTTTTATTGGTTTGCTTGTTGATATGGTAAGTTATGTGGATGGTTTTCCTAATATTGAACCATCCTTGCATTCCTGGTATAAATCCCACCTAATCATAATGAATAACCCTCGTGATCACTTGCTGGAGTCTTTTTGCTAGTATTCTATTTAAGATTTTTGCATCTATGTTTATTAAGGAGATTGGTCTGTAGTTTTTTTCTCTGGTTTTGACCTGCCAGGCTTTGGAATCAGTACCATATTTGTGTCATAAAAGGAATTTGGTAGAACTTCTTTGCTTATTATGTCAAATAGTTTGTATAGTATTGGGATTAGTTGTTCTTTGAATGTTTGATAGAATTCACTTGTGAATTCATCTGGTTCTGGGGATTTTTTTCTTAGGGAGTTCTTTGATGGCTTGTTCAATTTCTTTTTCTGATATGGAATTATTTAAGTATTCTATTTCTTCTTCTGTTAATCTAGGCAATTTATATTTTTGTAAGGGAGGTGAGCTCTTTATAAGTAGGGATTGTTTCATTTTTTTTTGTTACTTCTATCCCTTCATTTATCACAAGGACTGGCATGTTAGGCACTTATTAAATGTTCATTGAATAACTGATTCTGTAATTGAACATCCTAAAAGAGTGGCAAAGCTCATGAAATCTATTTCTAGAGGGGCTAATTAAAATCTGAAGCATCAAGAAGTATCTACATTTTCATTTTTTACTCTTGCCAACAAAAACATAAGGTGGCAACCGAATTCCTATGAGCATCTTCTAGATGAAAGTTATCAGGCTTAATGAATGACCACCTCAAATTGAGCAAAAAAAAAAAATACACAATTTTTATAAAATGAAAAGCCTCCGTATCATATGATCTAGCAAATTTAAATTTTCTTCTAAAAATATGGCTAAGATTTCAATCTGGAATGTAAAGTATGGCCACTGGGACAACAGATGGTTTTGTTCAGATTTGATTGGCTTTCTTATGAATAAATTATTACTGTGTATTTAAGATTTATTAAGATTCTTTTCATGCTAAGCTTCCTTGTTAATTTAATTTTAAAATAGCGTAAGTCAGGAGAGAGGCTCTGTTGAATGCTATCAATATTTCCATGGATGTCAAGTAAAGAGAAAAATAATTTACTAGGGAATATTTATTTACAATGACAGTTTTATGCTATTTTAAAGTTTTTCTTTGTTACACATTAAGAAAGTGTGGAATTGTAAGCATGCTTTAGCAAGGAAGTAGCCTGGAATATAAGCATTAGCCTTGCAGTTGGGCATAAAGGAATTAATGATAAATCAAATAAAAATTCTACAACAGGCTTAATGACAAGATGGCATTCTTAGTTTTCTTTAAGCCCCAGAATTCTATTGAAATTAACCAAAATATCTTGCATTCATGCAGGTGCTCAAATCTAATGTAATTGTTACTGTTTGGTCAATGTACACTCAATTTATTAAGTGACTTTTAAAATTTTAATATTTACATAGAAAAGGTTTTTTTAGCCTTTCATGTGGTCTTTAAACTTTTTGTTTAACATATCTAATGAATTGGGGGATTTGCTTCTTCATAAGGAAACCTCAGTATATATACCTTTCTATGCTTTGTCCCAGCTCTGCACTTGAGAACAACAGAAAACTACTTCTCCTTTCATTTAACATCTGTCAGATAGTTGAAAGAAACTTCTGTGTTCTCTCTTATTCTTCCCTTTTCCAAGCTTCAGATCCCCATTTTCTATGTAACATAATTTCTAGACCCACCTCCTCTTGTCATTGTCCTTTAGACATATTCCAGTACAGCAACATCACCCCTCATTCCTAAAAATATACAGTGGTAGAGATGAATAACATAACAGAAAGGGAGAGAAGGAAGGAATGGTGATGAAATGGAAATGAAGTAGCATCATAGGCTCCCAATTTAATAAATTTGGAGGGAGAGAAAGAAGAGAAGTGGTTTCATTTATAGAAAGAACAGCAGAGTTTTTTTTTCTTATCTAAATTAATTTTTGTTTCTTTTTCATTAAACTCCTTCATTTCCCAATATATTCTTTATCTTTCTCATCTAAAGAGCTATCCCTTATAACAAAGAATAAAAAAGGGAGGAAGGAAGAAAACTTTTGGCAAAACAAGTCAATGTATTGATTAACTATATGCAATGTTCTGCATGCATAGTTCCTCTCCTCTCCTAAAAAGAAGGGAGGAAAGTGTATTCTCATATTTCTTCAAGGTCAAGATTACCAATCATAATTACAGTTTTGATAGTTGAAGCTGGCAATTCTCTCCATTTCCATTATTGAAGTCATTTTGTATATTGTTTTCCAATCCTGCTTACTTCACTTTTCATCGGTTCATATAAATCTTCCCTTGCCTCTCTGTTCTTCACAGTCACCATTTTTTTATGGTGCAATAATATTCCCATACAATCAAAAATCAGTATTCATCTGAACTATTTCCCAGTTGCTGGACATTTACTGTTTTCAGTTTTTTGCTACTTTAAAAAAGTGCTTCTATTATAAGTATTTTGTTTAATAGGAGAGTTTACTTTCAATCTTTGAACTCCTTCAAGTATATGTTTTATATAGTTGTGTGATCTCTGAGTCAAAGGATATGATTATGTTCATGCATGGCTTAGAAAAATTCCAAGTTGTTTGTCAGAATGGTTGTACCACTTTGCAATTCCACTAAGTATATTAGTGTACCCTTTTTTCCACAGCCTCTCCAACATTGGATATTCTGATTTTTTCTCATCTTTGCCATTTTTCTAGGTTTGATGTGAATCTTCAAAATACTTTTGACTTGGATTCTTATTATTCATGATAAGGAATAATCTTTCCTATAGTTGTTAATAATTTATAATTTTTTTGAAAACTGTGTTCATATCCTTTGACGAGTTATTCATTAGAGAACAAATTAACGACTTTTCAATATGGAAGGGATCAATCCATGTTTGAAGGTTGGAAAACAGAGTGAATCAGAGAAATCAAAGATGCCAGAGAAGAAAGTGGGAAAAGTCTGAGGAAAAGGTCTCAAAGGACATAATCTTAATGAGGAAATAGGAAGTAGATTCATCTGGGCTTAGAGGAAATATGAATTTTTTTACCTTCTTTTTAAATTTAACAAAAATTATTTTTTAAACTGAAAGCTTTTCTGTGTGTCTTTCCTGTTCAACTCCAGTATTTTTTTTTCTTGCCTAGAAAATCATACCATGTACCAAAACAAGCCAACGAATATTTTGGAAGTTAATGATAAAGAATTTTGAAAACTAAGAAATGAAAGAGGGCAAGGACCTTTTGTTATTGTTATTTTTTAAAATTATTTATTTATTTAATCTAGACTATTTGCCCATGGTTACATGATTCATGTTCTTTTCCTCACCTCTTTTCTCTTCCCTCCCATAGCCAACAAGAAATTTCACTGGGTTTTACATGTATCCTTGATCAGGACCTTTTTCCATATTATTAATATTTGCAATAGAGTGATTGTTTAGAGTCTACCTCCCCAGTCACGTCCCCATTGAACTATGTGATCAAGCAAATGTTTTTCTTCTGTGTTTCTACTCCCACAGTTCTTTCTCTGGATGTGGACAGCATTCTTTCTAATAAGTCCCTCCGAATTGGCCTGGATTGTTACCTTGCTGCTAGTAGAGAAGTCCATTATGTTTGATTATGCCACAGTGTATCAGTCTCTGTGTACAATGTTATCCTGGTTCTGCTCCTTTTGCTCTGCATCAATTCCTGGAGGTCTTTCCAGTTCACATAGAAATCCTCCAGTTCATTATTCCTTTGAGCACAATAGTATTCCATCACCAACAGATACCACAATTTGTTCAGCCATTCCCCAATTGAAGGGCATCCCCTCATTTTCCAATTTTTTGCCACCACAAAGAGTGTGACTATAAATGTTTTTGTAGAAGTATTTTTCCTTATTATCTCTTTGTGTTACAAACCCAGCAGTGGTATGGCTGGATCAAAGAGCAGGCAGTACAAGGGCCTTTTAAACTCATACCTATAATCATGAATTCTTTTTTCAAGAAGTTTGATGCTCTCCATGTTCAGCATCTTCTGACTTTCTTCTTGAAGAAAGAATTGTAGGAGAATGTAGAATCAGCTGTCAATGCATAGGCAGACCATTAGGTATTTAAAACAAAGGTCAAAATCAATGTCAAAAACCAAAAGTCATAATAGCTGACATTTATATGGTGTACTAAGCAGAGAGAAATAACAGTTAAGACTCACACTAGTTTAGCATTCAAACTAATACATAAAATGCTTTTGAGAAGAAAGATTTAAGAACTCTTTTCAATGCAATGATCATCCATGATTCCAGAGGACCAATGATAAAGAATGCCACCAATCTTATGACAGAGATGATGAACTAATATGCAGAGACAGAGACATTTAGACATGGTGAATATGGAAATTATTTTGCTTGACTATGCTTATTTGTTACAAGCATTTTGTTTTTATTTTTTGTTTTTCCTGAGGGGAATATACTAGGGAGAAGAAATCAATATTTAATCATTGAGAAATTAAATTTGATTTTAAAATACTATAGAAGAGTATGGTGGGAAGAATACAAGTAGTATCGCTTCATAAGACTTTAAAAAGCAGTGGAATGAAAGCAAGTCTATGGAAAGCTTAGCACAATAAGCTCCAACTGAGCCATATCATCTCAAGGCCATTCATAGATGGAGCTGGCTGGTAGAAATTAGAAAAGATTTGTCAGTGATTTTGTAATGAATAATGTGGTAGGTTGGATAGAATTCTGAACTTGGAGTTATAAGAACCTTGGTCTGAATTTCCCATTAGACATTTACTAGCTGTTTGACTCTGGGCAATGAAAGGATAATTTTTAGTGTTTTGACTTAAAATCTAAATAATTTGTTACCAGGGATTATTCCCAAATAATAAAACACCCAAGTCAGCTGGGAATTATGGAGATTTTAATTAATATAAAGAGAAGGAATTAAGGAGAGAGAGGGGGAGAGAGAGAATTAATTTAAACTGCTCTGGCTCAGGCTGAGCCAGGCAGTAGTTAAAGAACTTGGCCAAAGTGGCCTTCCTAAGTCTAAAGGAAAGGGAGTCAGTCTTATCACTCACCACGAGACTGTCTCCAAGGACGCTCCAGTCTTCCACTGAACTCAATCTCCTGAACTGAGTTCAGAACATCCAATTCCACTTAGAACTGAATTTTAGCCTTCTTTTACAGAGAATTTTCTCTTATGTCACCTCCCCTAAATTTTTACATCTACCAATCACAGTAGATGCTTTTTCCAGGACCGCCCATTCTTTAGTTCTTACCACTCTTTAGTTCTCACCTTCTCTGGTTAGATTCTATCTTTTGAGTACTTCACACTTCTTTGTTAACCTTTTTGTGATTAATTTAACCTTTATAGGTACTTAACACTCTTTTGTATTAGATCTAAAAATAGACTTAGCTTAAGGTTCTAGCTTCACTATAAGGTATGAGTTAAGTACCTTCATTGTTCAATCAGGAGTTTACAACTTTATCTTCCTCTAAAGTATGTCTAAGTATGGGTGGAGTAATGTAAAGTTCCCAAGACATTCCTAATTCTTGTTAGACCAAGTATCTCCATTGTTACAATAAGGAAATAGCTAAATCAAATCTTCTAAAGTACAGTCTGAGTAGTTTTTAAGACTCACAGCAAGCAACTTATCCTCTCAAGGCCTCAGATTCCTCATCCTTAAAGAAAGAGGGGTTAGACTCAGTGACCTTTAAGGAACCTTCCATCTCCTACTAATTAGCTCTATAATCTGTTTTCTTCATCAATGAAAGTGAAACTGACATATTTGGACCTAATGCCTTAGTGCTTTATTTGGTATTAGGTAGAAATAGTACTAGAAAATAGGAAGAGAATCTAGAACAGGTCAGGTACACATTGATGAGATCCAGACTGCAGGTGACAATATTGATGACATTAAGGAATCACTTTATTAGCTTATTTCAGGAAGGGAAATATACCCAAAGAATGGGGGGTGGGGGGTTATGAATGGTATTGCTACCCAAAGAAAACATGATTGAGGATACATGCTTCTGTATGGGGATGATATCATGCTCATTTCATCAAGCTCAGAACACTGCTGGGCCTCCTAATTGAGACTTGTTTTTGAGTGGCAGTTCAAAAGAGTAGTGCAACCATTCATAGGGGAAAAACTAAATGGATGAAAAGTTCTGTTTGTTTTGACTAAGATTACAATATGGTTGAAAAACCAACTTATTGAGTTAGTATATCAACACACACATATGAGATATGCATGACAAATGGACTGTGACTTGGGCCCAGACTTAAATAGGAAAAAAAAAGAACAAGCTAAATTACATTTAGGAAATTGTATATTTCTAATTCTCTGGCATAAAACCCCCATCTTTTTTAACACAAATGTTCTTCCAGTGATGTCAAATGGTTGTAAATAATACCATAGGATCCAAAGTTTGAAAGTTCTTGGGAACCTGTAAAAGATAATGGAGAGATCCATATAGAGCAGGTTGTGCATATTTAAAGTGATGACCTATATGTAAGAATTGACAGAGGAAATATATGGTTAGGAAAAAAAGATATAAGTCTTTCATATAGCAAGAATGAGGAAAACTGAAGGAGAGCCAAACTGTTGACTTAAAAATATATCTTTTTTTTTTTAACTCTTACCTTCCGTCTTAGAATCAATACTGTGTATTGGTTCTAAGGTAGAAGAGTGGTAAGGGCTAGGCAATAGGGGTCAAGTGACTTGCCCAGGGTCACACAGCTAGGAAGTGTCTGAGGCCAGATTTGAATCCAGGACCTCCTGACTCTAGGCCTGGCTCTCAATCCACTGAGCTACCCAGCTGCCCCCCAAAATGTATCTTTTTTAAAGCAAACACAAAACGTAGAGGAAGATCTCTAGCTTGCTGAGTAAATCCATGGGAGATCCTAGCCGGAATTACACACACAGTGAGAAGCCATAGATAAATTACAGTCTCTTAATCTTCAGAATAGAGAATATGCACATTTCCATGAGATCACAGATCCATTGAAGGACTGAAATGTAAGAGAATTAAAAAAAAATTTTATAGAGTTCTTTGATAATAACCATTGTTTTGTTATGGTGCCAGTAAGCTTTCCAATGGATATTTACTTCCCCAAACCACCATACACAATATATACTGAAATTGGAGATTAATTGTGGTCTTTTATGCCTTTAATTATGTCTAGATATTGAGGACAGTGAAGAAACTGGTCAATACATAATTGGAAGAGGGGGCTACCCAAATAAAAATGGTCAGGTCCAGTGTGATGCAGCTATAATGGAAGGTTTCCCTGGTCGATTTGGTGCAGTGGCAGCCTTACATGGGTAAGTGATGAATTTTGTTGACATAAAGACATTAATGTTAAATAGGCTTGTTGGTGTTTACAATGAAGGTTCATTTCTCTATATCCATAGGAGGGAAATGGTCACATAGAAAATCTTTTAACACTTATAATCAAAATTCACATATTCACATGATTATTAACAAATAAGATTTTTCTTCAATCTGTATACAACTTATATACAAAAAAAAAACCAATACCCTTATATGCATACATAAGTGTATACATTAATACTGATGAGTGATCACTTACTATTAAGGCGTGTTGTTACTGTCCTGCCCTTTAAGGGTTCTGCCCCTTTCCATTAAACTTTCACTTTTCAACATTTTCATTCTCTGACTTTTCCACTGTCAGTTATCATGCCTAAATTTCCTCAATCTTGAAAAAGTTCACTTGACCGGACTGCCTCCTCTAGCTATTTCTCTCCTTGGTTCTGATCCATACTTGCTCCTTCTACTTCCTTGCTGCTTACTTTCTCCCTTATCCCTCTACAAAAGAAGCTTCCTTTCTCATTACTCTACAGAAACAGCTTCCTAGAGGGGATCACTAATGACTTAGAGGCATCTGATCCTGATCTAATGACCTCCTATCAGTGTTACTAGCCTTCAAATCTAATGGCCGTTTGTCAGTCAGTGTTCTGTGCCAGTTTGTAACTGTTAACTATTTCTTTGAAACTCTCCCTATGGCTTTCCTGGCATTGGATTATTCTGGTTTTCCTTTTACCTTAATCTCCTCCACAAGTTTTTCTTCCTACTCACTAAATGTGGAAGGAGGTTGTTCTCTGACTGGATCCTTTTCTTTCCTTAAAAGTATCTTTTCTAGACAGTTAGCTCTCACAACTTCAACCACATTTCCTATATTTAGGCAACTTTTAAATCTGTATTTCTAGCTCTTATTTCTCTCTCAAACTTCTTCCAAATTTCTGCCACAATCTCCTGTAAACTTGAGCTTAAAATGGGGAGGAAGAAGGGCTACATAGAACAATTCCTCTTTTAATAAAACAGTACCATCATGCATAAAGCTTCTTAGTAGTCCATAAGCCTTAAGCTTTGTTCATTTCTTTATCTTGAACCATATGTTCTGGTATATTTCTCATCATCCCCTCTTCCTTTAAATTAGAGTGAAAGAATATCAATGAATATATTGATTTAATTGGAACAATTTTCTCACATTTTTTCCATTAAATTTCTCTTTCTCTTTAATCACTACAAGAGATGGTGGTATATGGGCTGTAATCCTCCTTGAGGGCTTTAAGGATTTTCCACTTTTTGTCTTTCTATATCCAGCCTTGCACACAGTAAGAACATAAATGTTTGTTGAATTGAAAAGAGAAAACAATAACAATATAAGATCCTCTTCCCTGCCTCAGTCTTATCTTCTCCACTAAATATTACTGGTTCTTTTCAACTGATTCTTATATGGCATTATCTACAAGCTCTTCCCCACTGTCATTATCCTTCAAGCCCTCGCAAGCTTATCAGTGCTCTTCTTAGAATGTAGTTACAGTAATGGACACAATATTTCAAATACAGTCAGGGAAAAGCTGAGGGGGACTGTTGCCTCCCTGGACCCTACACCTCTCCACATGCTCTAAGATCTCATTAGCTTTTTTGACTACTATATCACATTTTGACTTATTGAACTTTCAATGAACTAAAACTCTTGGACTGTTTTTCCATTGACTTGATAATCCAACCAAATTTCCTCTACCTTATATTAATAGAGTTGAATTTTTTAAACTCCAATATATAAGGTTTTACATTTACTCCTATTCACTTTCATGTTTTTAATATTAATTTAACCCTCTAGTTTGTCAAGATTTTTTATCTGATTTCCATCCACTTTATTCACTCCCAATTTTGTATCACAATAATTTGATAAGCACATCATTTATATCATCTGTCATTCCTTAGTAAAAATGTTAAACAATATAAGACCTAGTGTAAGGGAAAATTATGAAACTGGCCATAAATTGATAATTTTTAAAAATCAAAAGTAGTAGGGGGAAAAGAAAAATTGGATATACATACATACATATATATATATATATATAACCTTCTTTATTGCTACTTTATTGCTAGCTATTTTATGACCTCCATTAGGACCCCCTAGCCATTCTCACTGGGAAGTCCAGCTAGGAACAAATAGAAGAAAAGAGGCCAAAATCCACTCTTGCCTCAGTTTATCAAACTTTTTCTCCATCCACTAACTCTCACACATCACATCTTGGGAACCAACTGTGGCTTTCTATTTTGCCTGGGTCGCCTAGGGGGGGCCAGTCCAAGGGGCAGTACAGAGAGCATCTGCCCTGCCCCTTGTCTCCTGATCTCTTCACTGTATTGCAGCCTTTTTCTAGCTGCCATTCTATCCTCATGACCCAATTCACTCAGTGATTTCCTTTATACAATCCTCACCTCCAAATCAAGTTCAGGCTCCAGTCTGCAGGTAGTCTACTGGAGATGATGTCATCTGTGTGACCCCAGAAAGGGGGGAGTATAAATTTCCTTCACATCCTAGGAACACCCTACTAGGGACCTCCTTTCAAAATGAAAACACACCATTCTTAACTACTCCTTGGGTGGTCTAGCCTTTCAACCCATTCAAAATCCAAAAAATTTTACTTTTGTCTAACCCATTCTGACCACAAGAATAGTATGAGAGACTATGTCATATGCTTTGCTAAAATTTAAGTAAACTAAGTTTATGGCATTTTCCTAAACCAGAGGTGTCCAGCAAAGAGCCCCGTGGCTGCATTGTGGCCTTTGATACTACCCAGTGCTGCCCAAATCAGATTACGAAATATTTAACAAAATTCAAAAATATAATAGAACGTAGATAATACTAACATGTGGTTTTCTAAGTCAATATTTGGCCACAGGGATTCTTATTCAGAGGTTATTGGCCACCTTTTCTATTTGATCTTGAAACTTGCCAAATATCAATCTAGCAGACCTATCAGGAAAAGAAAGCATCTCAGCCTTATCTTGATGAAGCTGTGCTGGCTTTTTCTGGTTACCACTTTTCTGGATGCCCACTAACCATCTCATTAATAATACACAACTAATACATAGTAGATACTCAATAAATAGCTTACTAAAAAAATAAAAAGGATGGAGAAAATATAGGCTAGGTAGAAAAAAGAAATAACTGATATTCACATATTGTTTTAAAGTTTATGGAAGTGCACATGCATAAATCTCATTTAGAAAATGGGAATAAAGAGGAAAGAAGCAATGAAAAAATAGCGAAAGGCGTAATAAAGCATTCCTTATCTGATATGATTAGGGAAGAAGCCCTTTGAGAAAAGCAAGTTTTCCAGATCATCAGTGGTTTATGCCAATGACTTTTTCATTTTAATTTTTTATTGGAAATATTTCTAAAAATGTAAATTTTATTTTCCCCTCTTACCGTTTTTCACTTTAACTTTTTATTGGAAATATTTCTAAAATGTAAATTTTATTTTCCCATTCTACAGTTGTCATTGTTGATGCTGATACTGATGGTATAGAACAGAAAGCTGAATCATTTTGCCCATTGACTGCTGACCTGGGGTGTTCTCTGTTGCCATTAGGGCTCAGCTGAGGGTCACGTGACTGTATACACTCCTCCAGACGTAGCCACCGACGTAGATTCACACGCAAGGTAGGGCTCCCTTTGCTTGTGCTTCCAGGGGCTCCAATAGGAGGGATCCTTGTCTGTCTCCCATCTTGAAAACCTTGGGGTCCGTTTGGGTCTTTATCACTGGCTTTGTTGCTGATCTCCCTCGGCCACCTCCCTTTTGTCTCTACTGCTTCGGAGATCCTCTGCTTGCTTTCTTTTTTCCACCTTTCTCCTCTCTTGTCCCTTCTGTTGGCTGCTGAGTATCCCCAGCACTTCGGCTTTCCTAGGAAAGGGCTACACTGGGTTAATGTCACCAGAGAGCCTTCAGTGTGGGTACTCCTGCTCTTCCTGGCTGGCTTAAAGACTCCCCCAGATGCCACCTTTGCCGTCAGAAACAATTTTCTGAAGGGTGCTGGAAAGGGTCACCAAAGAATCAGATTTTGAAAAAAAAAAAATTGGGCTCTTTGAAAAGAACCATTTCAGTGGAAAGAAGTATCCGTTTTTCAGGCATGTCTGACTCGTTGGGGCAGAGATACCGGAGCGGTTTGCCGGTTCCTTCCCTGGGTCATTTTAAAGATGAGGAAACCGAGACCAGCAGGGTTAAGTGACTTGCTCAGGTCACACAGCTAGGAAGAATCTGAGGCCAAGTTGGAACTCAAAAAGTGGAGTCTTTTTGAGGCAGGACCGGCTCTATCCACTGCGCCACCTAGCGGCCAATCGAAAGTAGTCCAATATATGAAATGACCCCCAAAATAGATGGTGAGCTCCCAAGATTTAAGTAAAAATAGTTGGAAGAAAATAAAGGTTTAGATGCCCCAGAGGACCTTGGGATATGGCGCCGTTTCTAGCATTCTAGAAAGTCTACTGCCATTGAAGCACTGAAACCTTTCGAAAGTAAAAATAGATATTTTAAAATCGATGCTTAGCTCCAAAGTCAAGCTTGGAGGCATCTGTAGTAGTATCATTAACAACTATCTCCTGATAAATCAGCTTAAGTCAGCTCAGGCTTAGAGCCCCTTAGCAAGGATAGCAGTGAGATGATGGACAGCAGATCCAGTATTAGTATTGTTAAACCACATACCTTAACAGCCTCCATCCACATCCTCTGCAAGGTTGCTTTTCTTTTGTTACTGTTGTTGTTGTTTAGTCATGGCTGACTCTTTGTCACCATACAGCCATTGAGGTTTTCTTGGCAAAAATATTGGAGAGGTTTGCCATTTCCTTTTTCAGTGGATTAAGGCAAACAGAGAATGACTTGCGCAAGGTCCCACAACTAGTCAATTGTCTGAGACCAGATTTGAATTCATATCTTTCTGACTCCAGGCCCAGTACTCTATCCATTGAATCGTCTTGGTTATCACCTTGGTTATCACCACAATTACCATAGCTTGTAAAACATGTTACCAGTAAAAGGACACTTCATTTGATTTAATGCTTAAGCTCTTTATTTTTTTATTAAGAAAAAAAGAGATTTGTAGCCTTTTTTTAAAAAACCCTTACCTTATGTCTTAGAATTAATACTAAGTATCTGTTCCAAGGCAAAAGAGAGATAAGGGCTAGGCAATTGTGTTTGAGTAACACACAGGTAGGCAGTGTCTGAGGTCACATTTGAACCCAGGACTTCCCATCTCCAGGCCTGGTGCTTTATTTACTGAACCACATAACTGTCCCCTTCCCCCCCATAATTGTAAGCTTTCAAAACAGTCAGTGTAATGGCAGGATCCTAATGAAGTGATGCAGTGGTTCTCCTTTGAAAACTGCCTTGGAATATCTGAAGATTTCTTGCTTTTTCCAGGTTACACCTGTGCCCTGCCTCCATAGTTTGGACATTTATTCCAAGTGATGTGAAGGAGAACCTTTTTGCACAGAGACATTATACATTTATAACACAAGCTCCAGCAATATCAACTGGATGATATTTATAATTTTGAAGAATATCTGGAAGCCCTGACAACTGTGGCAAAAGGTCTTGTTAAAAAAATATCATGGATAGCTACTTTATCAGTTATTGCTATCCCACAAGTAGGGTTGACTTCCATCTTGTGAGAACTGTTAGAAATCTTGGAGAACATATACCTCCATTTACCAAAATAATCCCTGAAACATTATCCTCTATTATTTTTGGGATAGCTTGATGAGACCACTGATCAGCAGCAGGCTATTAAATCTCTTTATGACATTCCTACAGACATTCCACAGGGTGTATGGGCAGCACATAAGAATGATGTGGGAATGATTAAATCGGTACAACCAGTAAAGATAGAAGTCAAAGATTGTATGCCTCCCAAGATCCTTCAGTATAAGCTCAGCAAAGAAGCTGAAGAAGGCATAACACCTATTATCAACAGCTTGATGGAGCAGGGCATATTGAGACACACAGTGTCAGAATATAATAGCCTAATACTAGCTATTAAAAAGAGCAAGCAAATTCTGATGGTACAGTAAATTGGCGATTTGTGCAGGATCTCAGAGCAATCAATAATATAATCAAGGAAACCCATGCCATCACACCATCTCCCAATGACATTATTTCTGAGATTCATAGCAACACATTATGATATACTGTAATGGACTTAGGCAATGCATATTTTATGGTTCCTCTCCATTCCAATAGTCAAAATATATTTGAATTCTTGTGGAAGAAAAATCAGCTTTGCTAAACTCATTTAGTGCAGAGCTGTTGTGAGAGTGCAACGGTTTCCTGTCAGCTGCTAAAAAGAGAACTAGAAAATATAAAATTCAAACACAGCAAGCTAGGACATTATGTGAATGATCTGCTTCTGGCATCCCCTGATGCAAAAACATGCCTAAAAGACTCAAAGAGGCTGTTAATTGAATTGTACAAAAGAGGACATAAGGTCTCAAAAACAAAGTTGCAATGGGTTCTCCCAAAAGTCAAGTACCTAGGTTTTATCCTGGAAAAGGGCACCAGGAAAATATCTAGTAAGAGAATAGCAGATATACAGAAACTAGGTATTCCTCATACAAAAAGACTACTTAGGGCATTCCTGGGCACTACTGGGTTCTCATGTCATTATATCTCAGGATATTCACACATTTCCAAGTGTCTCACAGATCTGATGAAAGATGAGGTTGAGGAGCCATTGAAACTCACAAAAGAACATCTACATGCTCTGTCCACTTTAAAACAAGCTATCCTAACAGCTCCAGCCCTTGGCATTCCAAATTATAACAAAGATTTTCATCTATATGACCATGAGGCTAAGGGTATAGCTTCTGGAGTGCTAGCCCAATATCTACGATTGACTTTGAGACATATTGCATGATACGGTGCAATTTTGGACTTGGTGGCAAAAGGCTTGGTACATTGTCTGTGGGCATTACTGCTGCTGCCCTCATGGTTAAAAAAGCTAATGAATTAGTGCTGGGATGCAAGCTCCATGTTTACTCTGCACACCAGCTAGAAAAATTGCTAAAATCCCAGAGTAGGCATGCATTTACATCTGCAAGGCTATCTCAGTACGAAATTTTGCTGGCAAATGACAATCTATTTTTACATAGATGTGCACCATTGAATCCAGCCACATTAATTCCCTGACCTACCATTGAGAGAAAAGCCCATACATGATTGCACACATACTGTAGAAACAGAACATAGAATCAGAGAAGATCTGAAGGACACACCACTCAATGATCTGGACCTTCAGATATATTTGAATGGTTCTTCATATGTTTTCAAAGGCAAAAGAATCACAGGGGCTGCAGTTGTGATGTGGGACAGGACCCTCTGGCATGCGTCATTACCAAGTCATGTCAGTGCTCAAGGAGCTGAGCTCAGAACCCTCATAGAAGCGCTGGTACAATCCAAAGGCAAAAGGGTGAATATATATACAGATTCAGCTTATGCCTTTGGAATTTTATTTGCCACAGGACAAACTTGGAAGAATAGGGGATTTGTCATAACATCTGGAAAAAGCATAGCATATGAGAACCTCATAAACCAACTCTTAGAAGCAGTGAACTTGCCAAAGGAAGTGGCAGTGATCCATTGCAAGGCTCACTCCTCTGGCAAGGATGAGGTATCCCTAGGAAATCACAGGGCAGATGTAACAGCAAGATTCGTGGCCAGATTTGGTCCTATCCATGTTCTGAATTTCTCTCTGGTAGATGAGCATAATCTCAAACAAGCATACCACCAAGAGGAGATTCAATCATGGCAAGAATATCTAGGAGCCAGATTAGTCTAAGGAATCTGCTTATCCCAAGGAGGAAAGCCCATCTTAACCAAAAGGCTATACCAACATCTATGCAATGTGATTCACTCCAGAGGTCATTACGGAGTGCAATCCATGCTGGATGAGGTCCACTAGTTTTGGGAAGCTCCAGGGATATCAACAACTGCTATAAGAGTATGTCAGACATGTGACATCTGTAGAAAGTTTAATCAAGGTCATTTCAAATGCAAGGCATTGGGAGGACGACCCCTAGCTTATACGCCTTTTCAGTGTCTACAGATAAATTTTATTAACATGCCTGAGAACCGAGGATATAAATATGTTTTAGTCATAGTGGACAGGCTCACTTGATGGACAGAAGCATATCCATCAAAGACAAACAACACTGGCATGGTAGTGTAAACATTGCTTAAAGAAATAGTTCCTAGATATGGTATCCTAGACGCCGTAGACTTAGACAGAGGAAGTCACTTTACATCTAGCATTTTACAACAAGTGCATAAGTCTCTGAGAATAAAGGGTAATTTCCATAATGCGTATAGACCAGAAAGTTCAGGACAGGTGGAAAGAATGATTAAGGAGTTAAAAACCATGATAGCTAAACTCTGTGCCCAAACTCATCTTAAATGGACAGAGGTTCTTCCACTTGCGCTGTTCTATCTGAGGACAAAACCCAGAGGAGACTTACATATTTCCCCATATGAGATATTGTACGGACAACCAGTATGGATATGAAGGACTGCTAAACTATCTTATCTTTCCATGCTGGGAGGGGAATGCCAGTTACACACCTATCTGACACAGATACAAAATAGGTTGGAAGAACTGGGAAGGCTGGGACTACTAGTGCAAAGGGACCCACTAGATTTCTCATTATATAACATAAGACCAGGGGACAAAGTATATGTAAAAAATTTTGCCAAAGAGAAACCCACAAAGCCCAGAACGATTGGTCCATACTATGTAGCTCTCACCATTCCTACATTGATCAAACTAGTAGGAAAAGATTCTTGGCTTCGCATATCTTATGTTAAACATCACTATGCCCATGATAACACACTGAAAGACAACTTAATGGAAGTCTTAAGAATTCATTCAAACACAGAAGCCCCAAGAATAACCCTTGATAAATAAACATAGAGCCCATGAATCCAACAAAATTGCACAAGAAGAAATAGAGATACTGAACAGAGACAGTGAAACTGAAATGGAATAATGCCCAAGAACAGATAGTATAAATTTGGGTTAGTTAGATGAGGGAGGATTAGCGTAGCCTGTGAAACACAGGAGAAGCGGTTCCTTGCAGAACCTGGGAGTTTATTTGGGTGGATTTAGAATCCCTTAGAATTATTAAACCTATATGTGAATACCTACATTCATTACATAAAAAAAAGAATCTCACTTGCACACATGAGGATGGCACAAACATCCTGTATAAAGTTTCACTCACATGCATCAAAATATTCACTTACACACACGCATGATCCTGTAGTTCTGGATACCTGAGATCATCTTTCAAGGTGAGACAACAGACAAGTATGTATCCTGTAAAGGAGAAGGTACCCCAGACCTATAACAAACTTCAAGCAATACCAAAGGATGGAAGACACATGGATAACTGTAAAGAACTTTGAATCAAAGACATTATAGGGAATGAACTTCAGGAAAATGGGTCACGTAAGATTAATTGCCGATCACATTAATTTCACATATAGGGAAGTTCATTCATATTGGAATAAATATGCATCCACCACGACATATCTAGAACACGAACAAATTTTACATTGACATTAGGGGCTGTGTCATAAATAAGGACAACCCATAAATTGTATATCTGTAAATAAATCTCTACTAC
Source organism: Monodelphis domestica (assembly GCF_027887165.1). NCBI lineage: Eukaryota > Metazoa > Chordata > Mammalia > Didelphimorphia > Didelphidae > Monodelphis > Monodelphis domestica. The sequence goes on from NC_077227.1 coordinate 636,219,778, forward strand.
CAGAAGATATATATATTTACATATATGTGTATTTAAATAACATGTGACATATGTAAATGTGTACAAATAGCAGATGTATATATGTGTATATATTATATATATATATATATATATATATATATATATATATATATATATATATAGCATATTAATGATCCAATCCAGTAATATAGATAGAAAGGAGAGTTAAAATACTGTTAATAGACAGGGACAGAGTATTTTAGGGTGGAAAAGGGAATATTGTAACTAGAGAGGTAACATAGGGTCAGAATAAATCAGATTTAATTAGATACAAATTAATATATACTATAAATGTTATGAATTGTTACATTGAAATTAGTATTGTATAAGGTATAGGATAGTTCAATTTTACTTCAGTTAAATTTTATATTGATTGCAATAGGAATGACCTTTGTATTAAGAAATTGTTATATTGTAAAAATTTTGTTGGCACATAATCCTAACCCTCTTCCCACAACTCAGTCTTAGCATAAGATAGGAACTCAGATTAGCAAATAGACAGATTAGGATAAGATTTATTATTTTGGGAGGGGGGGAGATTAGATGGGAACAATAAGTAGCAGAGATAGATTAGAATAGGCATAGAAGGTAACTAACTGGCGTGGGCCAGGGTGGCACCATGCGAACAACAGGAAATGGAGGATTTGTGACAGAGGCTGGCACTAGGGAAAAGTGCCAGGCTGAAGAGTATGTGAAATTGATCACCTTGATGGGGGAGGGGCCCCAGGAGTGGAATCCTGAGGAGGAGAAGACTCTGGCTGGGAGAGCAGTGAGGTTTCTTGGTCTTGAGAAGCTGAAGAGAGAAGTTGGGAAAAAGACTTTCTCCTGAAGGTTATCCATTTTTCCTGCTGGTGACTGAAAATCTTTCCACCCCACCCCCAACACTTCCCAATTGAAGGGACTTCTGAAGAGAAACCTGAGCAGACTTTACTTCAGCTCCTGTTGCCCAGGGGTGAATCAATCTGACTTTCTCTCAGGGGGCTCAGGCTGCCAAGGCCTGAGTTCCCCCCACAAACTCAAGGAGGGAGGGGAAAGGGTTTAGATAGAGACAGGGACCCCCTTTCCCCACTTTACTTTTCCCATTCTTCCCTACCCATTATTCCTTTTTTATTATCTGATTGAGTTAACATTAAAAGTTATCTGTTCCCCAAGCTGAGTGTGAGTGAACAGATCAAGGGGAAACCTTTTGGTCTTGAGTAGTGGAGGGGGGACAAGAGGGACAAGAGAGAATTGGAAAGAGCAGCTTTAGCTAAGGAGGGAAGGCAGAAGGGGGAAAATCTTCAAACCCCCTCTCCTTGCTCTGAGCCAATCCATTACATCTGCTGTCTCCCCTGAACCCTACTTTGAGAAGGGGGTTCTCCTATCTTTCCCCCCTCCATACCAAAAGTTCAAACTTCCCTCGGGATACAAACTTCCCTCTCTTTTATCTTTTTTTATTACAGTATCTTTGCTACTGATATTCCAAATACAATACAGTTTTGAACTCTATTGTATGTAATACAAAGAGTCAGAAGCATCACATTTCTTCTAGAATAAAGCCTGGCAAATGGTAGATACTTAATAAATGCTTTTTGACTGATTAAGTGATTGTCTCTTTCTGATGATCCATGAAAAGCATATTCTTTCAAAGTCATCATTGAATATGGAAGCATAGCACTGCTGTAATTCTCCAAAGTTTAATCTACAGATATTGGGGAGAGTCTTCTTCCTGATCATTTTGACTCTGCCAGATCTTCCTCTAACATGCTAAAGACACCTAATTATTGGGACAACTAGATGGCTTAGTGGATAGAGAGCTAGACCTGGAGAGAGGAGGTCCAGGGTTCAAGTATGGCCTCAAACATTTTCTAGCTATTTGACTCTGTTCAACCACTTAATCTCCACTGCCCAGCCCTTACCACTCTTCTGCCTTGGAACCTATACATAGTATTTATTTTAAGACAAAGTAAGCGTTTTTTGTTGTTTTTTTTTTAAGACAACTTCTTTTTGGAACTCTCTTTTAATTTCTGTAACATGTAGTGATTCAGACACCACAAATAATCTTACTCCAGTCACTAATGATGGTATGAAGAAGGAGGGGTGGAAGAAAGGGAATAAGCATTTATAGATTACCTGCTTTGTGTCAGATATACGTTCCAAATAGCAGTTCTGCAAATGGCATTTAGCCAGTGTGATGAATAGAGAACTGAACCTGGAGTCAAGAAGAACTAAAGAAGAGTTAAAGTCTAGCTTCAGACACTTCCTAGCCATGTGACCCTAACAAGTCACTTAACCTCTGTTTGCCTCAGTTTCCTCATCTGTTAAATAAGAATAATAATGGTATTTATTTCCCAGGATTGTTACAAGGTTCAAATGAGATAATTGTAAAGTGCTTAGAGCAGTGCCTGGCCCATATTAAATGCTATATAACTGTTCATTTTCATCACTAATAAATCTGGCCACAGACATTTACTAGTTGTTCAATCCTGATTAAGTCACTTAGCCACTGTATGCCTCAGTTTCTTAATCTGTACAATGGCAATAAAAATAGTCCCTACCTCCCAGGGTGGTTATAAGGATCAAATAGGATATGTGTAAAGTTCCTTGCAAACCATAAAGCCCTGAATAAATATTATCTAAATTCTCCGCAATGTAGCGATCCAAGACAATTCTAAAAGACTTATGATGAAGAATGCTATATACCTTCAGAGAAAAAACTGACGGAATTTGAGTGCAGATCAAAGATACTTTTTTTTACTTTATTTTTTGGGGGGGTTTTTTTGCCTATGTTTTCTTTCACAACATGACAAATATAGAAATACATTTTTCATGATGGCACATGTATAATCTATAACAAATTGCTTGCCTTCTCAAGAATTGGGGAGGAAAGGGAGAGAGAAAATTTAGAATTAAAAATTTTTTAAAAACAGATGTTAAGGAGGCAGCTAGGTATTTCAGTAGATGGAGAACCAGGCCTAGAGACAAGAGACCCTAGGTTCAAATCTGGCCTAAGACATTTTTTAGCTGTGTGACCCTAGGTAAGTCACTTGACCCCCCATTGTCTAGCCCTTACCACTCTTCTGCCTTGGGACCAATATTTAGTATTGATTCTAAGACAATAAGGATTCAAGAAGTAAAGGGTTTTTTTTTAAAGCTTTAAAATTTTTTCACATGTAATTGGAAAAAATGAATTAAAATTTACACACTAAAAAATAAGCAAATCAATATTAGTTAACATGGAAATAATTGAGTTCTTGAAAGCTGGGCCAAAGAAGCATACACTCTAGCAGATCCTAGCAAGGTGGAGAGGCATCAAATTTGAGTCAGATCAATGACAATGTGCCAGACACTTTGCTAAGTGCTGGAATACAAATACAAGAATCCTTTCCCCATGGTAGTTTTGATACATTGCGGGTTGGCATAAGAAATTAAAAGGGAATTTGTGGGGAGTTTTACAGAAGCTGCAGATGGCACACAGAAGCCAGCAGAGGACACAGAAAAAGTTTGGAAACTCAGAAATGTATAAAATGTATGTACAGAATTGTATAATATCAGAATATTTTATCTTTTAATACCATAAATAGACACAATTTCATTTTTAAAGTTAAAACACTTAAAAGTTAAAGTTTGTGAAAAGAATAGAAAAGCCAGCAGATAAATATACAAAGGCTAGGAATGTGGAGATATCTTAAAATGTTTAGTTAGTGACTCATAAATGCATAAAATGTACATACTGTGAAATAATAAGCAATTAATTGATTATTGATTATAAATTGATTAAATACTCTGCTTACTGTGCTTACAAAGTATCTTCAGTTTATGTCAATGAAGTGAAGCTCATAAATGAACTTCTCTTCAGAGGCAGGTGCAAGGACGCTAAGAACTCTTGTTATATAAAAATAAACTATTTATTGAGAATATTAGGATAAAAAAAGATTTCTAACTCTAAGGGATTCTAACTCCACCCAAATAAAACTCCCTGGTTCTGCAAGGAATCGCTTTTCCTGTTTCCACAGGCTACACTGATCCTTCCTGATCTGATTAACCCAAATCTTCACTATTCTACAATAAACTAAATACTATTATCCTTATAATTCTTAACTTTTTCTCCAAGTTATAAAAATAACAAATAACTAGCTGACTGAGCCTCAATAAGAACCAAGTTAGGACTCTGAGCCTTAAAAGACTCAGAGTCCAAAACAAAGACCAGGTCTTTCTTTGGTCTTCTCAGATATAAAAACAATTTATGTAATAGCAATAGACAGTCCCTAATATTTCCCAAGTTGGAAAAGGAAAATCACTTTGCTCCTTCATATTGTTCTCTACTTTTCTTCTGCCTCAGACAGTGAGGAGAGAAAAGATGTCACCTGCTCCCACCACTCTGAGAGAGAGAGAGAGTGTAACTGTCAGAGACCAACTGCCACAGAAAACCCATTAAAACCTCCCATACACCCTGTCAACATTTGAAATTGACACACTGTCTTAGATCTGCTTCAAACTCCAATTCTTTCCCAAGCCAGCTTCTCTACTTCTTATCTCTAAACTAACATAACAAGACTTAATTTCTAATATCATCCTTATAGTACTGATATGTATAATATTACCTGGACAGTATTTTTTCTTTACATTGACTTATATGTAGCCTATGACCAAAAACTTACCCCAAATTTTATAGTAAGGTACTGTAAATACCTCATAAAGAAAAAGGAAACATTCATACTTCTTCTCTGGTTTGAAGGGAGAGCCAAAAAATTTTACATGGATTTTCCAGATTGTGGAAGCTCTGTGGCCCTAAGCCCTACAATGTGGAAGGGCTATCTTTATAAGCAACCAAGGCAAGTGGCTTATATTCCAGTGAGGCAAGAGAGTTCATTTAGAAGAACTAGAGTGGAGAAGAGAAAGGGCATCCCTAAGGGGACGCATGCATCCATGGGAATGGCTTAGAAATAGTATGGTGGCCTAGCTTGGACTCAGACAAAGTGATCACTCACCTCTCAGATCCCAGAGTCTTGGGCACAGGACCCTGAGTTTGCTGAGAGGAGGAAATCACCAGAGTGTAGATGACTAGTTTGGAGATGACTGTCCAGTGAGATGGTGGCTTGTTCCAATAAAAATAATCAAAGTTAGGGGGCAGCTGGATGGCTCAGTGGATTGAGAGCCAGAACTAGAGATGGGAGGTCCCACGTTCAAATCTGGCCTCAGATACTTGCTAGTTGTTTGACCTTGGGCAAGATACTTAACACCCATTGCCTAGTCCTTACCACTCTTCTGCCTTGGAACCAATACACAGTATTGATTCTAAGACAGAAGAAGGTAAGGGTTTAAAAAAAATAATCAAAGTTAAAACTCACCACGGTTCTAGTGCAATTTGCAGAACATTCCTAATCTGGAGAATGAAGTCCAAAGAAGTTTCTCACTAATTTGTCTATAGCAGGTAAGCTATTTTTTGCACTTAGCAATGCTTGGGAAACCATCTACTAAATTATAAAAAAAGAGTTGCAATATTCACCAGTAGAAAGAATCCCCACATTAATGAAATTGCAGTTCCCCAAAGTACTGAAATAACAAGTAATACCATCTCACTGGACAGTCACATGGATTGTTATAAATGGTAACTTTGGTTCATTCTTAGGGTATTCTCCAAAGGCCTCTTCATTGTTTCCACATTCAAGAGGATCCTGGAACGTAGCACCTAAGAAATCTCCAAAATTTCAATGTTGAGAGTTGATGCCTTTCCATAATAAAAGCAGCAGTGCCCTCCTCAGGCTCTTGGTTCCATTTATAGGCTTGAATTCTGGGTGCTTTCTGTAACCCCGTTTGATCTTCAATTAAACTAAACTGTTTAATTGAATGAGGTTAATAAATCATGACATAGACAGGATTCTCAGAGATTGTAGAAAAATGATCATTTAAATTCAGTTTCCTCAGCCTTCATTCAGTTGGGAGGACATTTCATTTTTATTTTGAATCTGCTTTTAAATATATAGCCATATAGATTGGGCTTAAGAGAAAAATTAGAGTTTCATTTTGTAGTTTCAATTTTTATTATGGTAACTCTGAACTATAAGGATAGCTAGGTACTTATTTATGTATTTATTTTAAAACTATTTTTCCATGGTTACATGATTCATGCTCCCTCCCTTCTATCCTCCACGTTCCCAGAACTGACCCTTCTATCCTCCACGTTCCCAGAACTGACAAGCAATTCCACTGTGTTATATATGTATTGTTACTCACAACCCATTTCCATATTTAGCTAGGTACTTTTGAAAAACTTAGCAGTCTTAAATTTTTTCCTTCCTTGTAAACTTAACAAATATCAACCAACACAAATATTTCAATACAAAAAGAAAATCCGAAAAGTGGATTGTATATGATAATTTGAACATCTGTTATCTACAATTTGAGTTTAAGTATATATTAAATTTAGCACATTAATAACAAATTTGGATCCCACTTCTGAAATTCCTTCTGCTCACTTCTGTTTTTAAAATATTTCTTTGACATTCCCTTCTTTTTTTTTGCATCTGTTACTATCTACCAACTCTCCACCCCTAAATAAAAGTCTTCCATTGTGACAAAAATATATAGTCAATCAAAACAAATAAATACTAGAAATGTGTATTTTCAATCACATCTTGCTTATAATCTCTCTATCAAAAAAAAAATGTGAAGCAAGTTTCATCATTAGGCTTTTGAAGTCATGATTAATCATTTACCAGAGTTCTGAGGCTTTTCAAAAAAAATTTTCATTGCATTATTTTGGACATTGTGTAAAATATTCCACTTATTCTGCTTATATCAAATCTGCCTCAACTCTCTTACAAATCTTCCCAGGTACCTCTGAATTTGTCATATTTATCACTTCCTATTCCAAAGTAATATTCCATTTACATACTATAATTCATTTAACTGTTCCCTAGGTGAAAGGCACCCATTTTTTTCTCAATTCTTTGCTCCAACAAAAATTATTACTGTAAATATATATGTATGTATGGGCCCTTTCCCTCTGAATTTAGCTAAATGAAATTAATATTTTTTTACTTCTAAGAGTTTTCTTAGAAGTTAAAGGAAATGTATGACCCCAGGCAGGTCATTTAACCCTGATTGTCCCTCTTCTGTCTTAGAATTCTTTTTTTTAACTTTATTTACACATGAGCTGGCTTTATTTGGTGTCTAAATATAAGGGCACATCGGTATCTCCCCTGTCAGCTTAATGATAAGCATTTAAAGCTCTAGTAACATCTCTGGAAATTATATCACTTTTCTGTTGAGTATTATGAGGTTACTTTCAGAATTCTGAAGCTATGGGAAATTTTTGGGTGCTCTAGCTGCATTGCAGTTTATAAAGGGGGAATTCTGTCTGAAACACATAATGTAAATCTATTGAACAGTTAGCATCCAGCACCTTAACGGGCTTCCAAATCCAGGGTTTTAGCTTCTGTTCTTGGATCATTGCTCTTTTGAATAGAGGCCTTCATTTTCAGGAATAGTTATGGATGAATTGACTTATTTGTCATCTGTTTTGACTGAATGAAGTAGGACAGTTCACAAGTCCATCACACAGAGAAATAGAGAACAAATGACTAAAGTTCCAGGGGGGAAGGCAGTTTGTATGGGAGAGGTTCTGGGGAGGCAGTAGTGATTTAGCAGGAGAAAATGGGTTAGTCTTCTAGAGTATGGAGGAGAGTAGCATCTTGAAGAAAAGTAGCATCCTGCCCAACACAGTGTACACTATTATCTTCCAGGTATTTACTAAAATGGTTTTGTTCCCATGCCCCCCCCCCTTCTTTCCTTAATATTATTTTGAATTTTATTGGAATTGGACAAGTTTCTCCAGGCTTTGTCAATTGACTCACAGCCACTGAGTTCAGTGGAGGGGTGAGATGTGCCTATTTTGTTTCTGGACCAGCTATTCTTAGAACAGCTGCAGGCCTTTTGTTTCTATCAGAACCCAGTGATGTTTGCATGGGACTTGAATCAGAAGGATGCTCCAGATGTGAATCTGATGTGCTATCCTTGGTCATTCTTTCTGCCTTGGAAGGTTCTTCATTGTGCCTGTACTAGTTTTTGTGGGTTGGCTGCACCTTGAGGAAGCTCTAGTTGTTATGAAACTTGGAAGTCACTTTGGTTTTTGTAGTGCTGTAGTAGGTCCTGGGGGCTAGAGCTAGGGGACCCAGGTCTTTCCAACTGAAATAAATGGTAGGGATTTGGTGATGGGATTGGATGTTATTTAGGCCAGTATCAGAAGAGTAATTTGGTTTTGGGAAGTGTGATATTTAAAAGGAGTGTGAGCCATAAACTGTAATATTTAAAATAGTTGAGGTCTTAAACTGTAGTGATTAAAATAGTGGAAGACATAAATTGTAGTAGATATAAGAGTGGGTGAGTAAATTGTGACCGCAGAAAATTTGTTTTCACTACAGTGTCTTGTTTTTAATCAATATATAAGTGGTCACCAGGGAAATATTCCCAATTATTCAAATATACCCAAGTCAACTGGGTTTTATAGAAAATTTAATTAATAATACAATGAGGAATTAAAGAAAGAGAGAAAGAGAGAAAAAGAGGGAATAATGAGAAAGGGATAAGCCGGCCCTGGCCAGTCCTGGCCAACCCAGGCCTAAGCCCTAAGAGAAAAGATCAGTCAGTCCTTAATCACTCACCACAAGATCTGTCCAAGCAAGGATTCTAGTGACACCAGGCCAGCTCCCTCTCAGCTTACTTCACCAGGTCAATCCTCTATCTGAAATGTCCCCGAGAGAGTCTCGAGAGAGACCCTTCAAGGCAGCCTTTCCCAGCTGACTGTTTTTAGAGAGAGCTTTTCGGCTCCTTTTAAAGGGCATTTTCTCCTTTGTCACCTCCCCTAAATTCTTACATCTACCGATCACAGTAGACATTTTCCAAAGGACAGACCATTCTTAGTTCACACCTAAGAAGGTGTGAACTTTTGAGTAATTCACACCAGGAAAGCTCTGAGTAAGTTTCTCAGCTCTTTGTTCCTTATAAATTCACAAGTTGCTTAACCTTTATAAGTACTTAGCACCCCTTTGTATTAGTTCTAAAAATAGGTATGGCTTAAGTATGGGTTTAAGTACTTTTCATTGTTCAGCAAGGAGTTTTCTCCCCTAAAACAGGCTTAAGTACGGGTGGAGTAGAGGTCTCACATTTCTGATCTAAGTAGAGTTCACTGCCCAAATGGGAAATGGTCTTAATCCAATCTTATGAAGTATGAATTTTTAATTTAATTAATTTATGAATTTTTAAGGTTCACAGAAGGCCACCCAAACCCAGACCAAGGCAGAGCCAGACCCTGAGATGAGACACACATAACCCTATGTTATAAAATAACAGTTGTTTAATAAAATAGGGACAGGTTAGAAGGGATTTGAATATAACTTACTCTAATAATAAGTAGTTACACATCCCCAGATCTACAAATCTCATCAGACAGATTGCTTCTGAGTGTTTTCCCTACTCTACTCCTATCCTCTCTATATAACCTAATTTACTATACTCAGCTAAGCTAACACTATACCCCCCTTTTGATGATCTAAGGAAAGGGAGGGACTATGTGTAAATCTGACAGGGCCTAATGATGGACCAAGATCCAAGGATCTAGGTCAAGTTTCACAATCAGCTGTCAGTTTTCACAAGAGCAGTATAGGAACTCAGCAAATGTCAAGTAGCCAACAGGGTAACAGGATAATCCAAACAGCAGGTAAGATGTGAAGATCAGGCAGTCAAATGCCACAGGGAAAAAGCTAATCTCCTCAGGTCCACCTAGAGAGAAAAAGCCACAGCCCCAAGGCTCAACTGTCTCTCCCCAATAGTAGCTGCTACCTACCCCAGAATTCCAGAACTCTGCACTTTGCTGTCCATTTTCAAACTCACACACCTTAATTCACTTTTCCTATAACACAACCCATTATCATTCCCCACAAGGGGATGTTTGCCCTCCTTTCTGTGTATGGCTTCTTCTTCCCCTTCAGAGACCATATAAATCAGAGATAATAAAGTCTTGGAATTCCAAGAGAGACAGTAAGGGTTTTAAAAAAGGAGGAGGTGGCAAAGGGAACACTACAAAAAAATACCATAAAAATCTATCATGGGATTTAAAAAATATTTCAGCAAGAAAAAGATGAAATGCCCATATTTATCAGTTTTGATGTCCTTGCCATTCAGATTGGCATCCCTTTTATAATCTTGAAAATTTGTTATTTCCTCAAATCTCTCTTTTAGAGAAAAGTGCCTGGAAATAATGATTTTATAATCCATGGCCCTGACTTGGGGATTTGTCTAATATCATTCTTTTTGGCTCATTCCTTTTTCTACAGAAGGTGAAAATTCTTGGAGTTGCTAGAGTTAGCCTTTCTAAGTGAACCCTTCATTCCCCCCCAAGATTATAATCCTCCACATCTGTAGTATTGTCCTGGGGGAACTTTCCCCAAAGAAGAAGAAAAGATAGAACGGATGTCACCAGAGTGGTCCTCCCTCCCCCGGGACCTGCACAGAGCATGATCCACATTGCCCCCTCCACATGACAATGCTGATCCTTGCTTAAAGACTAGAAAGTTAGAAGGTGGCTCCTTGAGGGCTGAACTGTCTCTTGTTGTCATTGTGTCCCATCTGCCATTTCGTGATGCTTTAAAGTACCAGTTGATTGATGGATTGAAAGAGGAATGATGCTTCCAGGGTCAAGGCCCTCTAGGAGATGGGAGAGGAAGAGATCAAAAGCATAAGCAGAGGAGTTAGATTTGCCTCAAAGAAGGAAAACCAGTTCTTCCTGGTCACACTGTCTACAGCTTCTCCCAAAGAGATCATTCTAGCTTTGTTTAGTTCATTTGATTCTTTCATCCCCTATTTCACAAGGTTCTATTTGGTCATCTGAATCTTCTACTTTTTCACCTTTGCTAAAAGAAGAATTAATGTTGATAATGGTTGTAGTTAATGCATTTGTTGTTGTAGAACTTGGGCTTCCTCACTTTTATGTTTCTTTCTCCAGCAGGGATGACAGTGCTGCCACTTAGTAATGTGTATTAGAATTTTGTAGTCCAGGACTCCATTTCCCAGAATCCCACTTTCATCCTCATGTTAGGTCCTTACATTTTGGAGATAAAGTTTCTGTAACCCCACCCCCTCTCTCTCTTCTCCGGAAAATGTGGTGGGGAAAAACTTCTCTTTATTCAGGCTTTACTTTTGTCTTTATATTTCTTCTACTTCAAGTGATTATTAATAAATCTTATATAATACTTGGAGTTATTGGAGTTATTGGATATTAATTTTAATCTTACAGTAAGTATTTCATAATTTCTTGTCCATTGGCTGCTCTGTGCAAAACACAATGCCAGGTTGCTGGGAATGATAGAAAAATGTCCAAGACAATTCCTTAAGGATATTGTGGAAATAAGGGGGCAGCTGGGTGGCTCAGTGGATTGGGAGCCAGGCCTAGGGATGGGAGGTCCTGGGTTCAAATATGGCCTCAGACACTTCCTAGCTGTGTGACCCTGGGCAAGTCACTTAATCCCCATTGTCTAGCCCTTACTACTTTGGAACCAATACACAGCATTGATTCTAAGATGGAAGGTAAGGGTTTTTAAAAAAGGATAATTTGGAAATAAGCACCTATGAAATAGATAACATTGATCTAGAGAGTAAGAACTATAGGATTTAATCCAGTGAATTCATGATGACAAATGCTATCTATCTCCACAGAGAACTGATAAACTCTTTTTTTTTTATTTTTTTAAATATATTTTATTTGATCATTTCCAAGCATTATTCGTTAAAGACATAGATCATTTTCTTTTCCTCCCCCCCCCACCCCCCATAGCCAACGCGTAAGTCCACTGGGCATTAGATGTTTTCTTGATTTGAACCCATTGCTTTGTTGATAGTATTTGCATTAGAGTGTTCATTTAGAGTCTATCCTCTGTCATGTCCCCTCAACCTCTGTATTCAGGCAGTTGCTTTTTCTCGGTGTTTCCACTCCCATAGTTTATCCTTTCCTTATGAATGGTGTTTTTTTCTCCTGGATCCCTGCAAGTTGTTCAGGGACATTACACCGCCACTAATGGAGAAGTCCATTACGTTCGATTATACCACAGTGTATTAGTCTCTGTGTACAATGTTCTCCTGGTTCTGCTCCTCTCGCTCTGCATCACTTCCTGGAGGTTGTTCCAGTCTCCATGGAACTTCTCCACTTTATTATTCCTTTTAGCACAATAGTATTCCATCACCAACATATACCACAGTTTGTTCAGCCATTCCCCAATTGATGGGCATCCCCTCGTTTTCCAGTTTTGGGCCACCACAAAGAGTGCAGCTATAAATATTTTTGTACAAGTCTTTGTGTCCATTATCTCTTTGGGGTACAGACCCAGCAGTGCTATGGCTGGGTCAAAGGGTAGATATTCTTTTGTTGCTCTTTGGGCATAGTTCCAAATTGCCCTCCAGAATGGTTGGATCAGTGGGAACTGATAAACTCTTGAGTATATATTGAAGCATATTTTTTTCACATTCTTTATTCTTGCTTTTTTTCCCCAACATAGCTAATATGGAAATGTTTTGCATGACTTCACATTTAGAATGGGTATCATATTGCTTGCCTTCCTCAAGGATAGAAGAAGAGCTAAGGGAGGGAGGGAATTTGGAACCTAAAAAAAGAAAATTTTTTAAACAATTCTAAGAATTAAAAGAATATTGAATTTTAAAAAAATAAATAAATAAAAATTGCACCATTGCTTTTTCTTGTCTTAAAAAAGGATTGGAACTCCCATTGTGGTGGCTCGAAAGGTCATGGATAAGTCAATTCACAGTTTACTTGTTGGAGAAGGGGCCTTGGCTTTTGCTAGAGAAGAAGGTTTCATGGAAGAAGAAAATGAATGTATGCTAAGTCAACAAAGTGCAGAGGCTTATCGGGTAAGGAATTTGACAGTCATTCAAAAAATCTTTATTAAAAAGCAATCACCCAATTGTTATATTATCTTAAGCAGAGAAAAAATCATTTGGGTTTTACAACTGTTTTATCCTTTGCCATACAATTAATCAGTTAAATGCTTGTTAAGTGCCTAGTATGTAAAATGCATGTTGTTAGGACTTTGAGAGAGAGTCCCTCCCCTTAAGAAGCTTATGGTCTAACTGAAAGACATTTGTTTCTTTCAGTTTCTTCTTTGTATAATTTAAAATAACAATAATAAAAGCTAGCATTTATATAGTATTTTAAGGTTTACAAAGTGGATTACATGCATTATCTCATTTGATCCTACCCTTTGTTTATTTTCTGACTACAGGAATATTTGGGGAAAAAAACAAACTACCATGGACATGATACTTTAGGTAATTAATTCATTTATTGAGGATATTTTTATACTTGCATGATAAAAAGCAGTGATATGGTCAATCATATTTAATTTTTACTCTAAATTTTTATTTTTTATTTTAAAATCTTATCTTTATTTTATTCCAATAAGTCATATTAAATTACAAATGCTACTTTAAGGCTGAAACAGTTAACATTTCCTGCCCTTTTTAACTTCATTCTGAGCAGTAATTTACAAACCAAGACAATAGAGCCAATAGTATCAATATGATCTGTGTATAACTTTGGGTCTGTGCTTTCATATAGTGTAGTATGACAAATCTTCACCAAACTCCATGCAGATCCCTTAATGTTTGTAGTCTAGCAGCAACTTTCTGGTTTCCTTAATATCTATAGTCAACCATCATCTTTTATTAAGGTCTTTGGGAAAGATGAGACACTTTCTGATTTTTGCTTAAGACCTAGACCCATCTTCTCTACTACTCTATAATCTAGCAATACTAGTTTTCTTTCTTTTTTAGCTCTAAAAACCATCTCCCAACTATGTTCCTTTGTACTGGCTGTCACCCATCTCTGGAGTGCTCATTCTCTTAATCTCTGCTATCTTGATTCATTAAGTTTTCTTTAAGACTCAGATCCTACTTTCTTCTGCAAGAAGCATTTCACAGGACCTTCCACTGCTAATACCTTTTGCTCAGGGATCACCTCCTATTTACACTGTATAGATCTGTATTTACGTAATTGTTTACATTCTGTCTCCCCATTTGAATGTGAGCTCCTTGAAGGCAAAGATGACATTTAAAAAAAAAATTCTTGAATTCCTCAGAGCTTCTTTGCATAGTCCATGGGTACATAGTATACACTTAATTAAATGCTTGTTGATTAGTTGATAAACAAAGTTTGTCATGAAGACCCTATGGAAAAATTGTGTTGATATTTAGGTATTCATAGATAGATCATACATAATAACTTGGTGATTTACTCTTTAATACTCATTTATATATTTGATGTTATTCTAAGACTTTCTGAGTAGAAACATATTGGGTTGTCTGCATTAGTTAAAATCTGGATCAAACTCCATCGTTGTGATAATGTAGTTCAATAGGGCCTTGTTTTCCACAAACTCAACACATGTAAATTCAGGTATACACAATTGGCAAGCAAAAAAATGAAGATAAAAAATACATAAAACATGCATAAAATACATAAAACATACTTATTCATGCTTATTCTCCCTTTGAGAAGCAGTAGTGTGAGTTATTACATTGTTTTGCACCAAACATTAGCTCCTACATCAGTCTTTTTGTTTGGACTTCTGGCTTGTAACAAGTCGTGTCAGTGTCAAAGCAATGTTCCTCTTTCATCAGAGGTTTCATCAGAGCTATTTAGTCATTAATAATGGCCCCCAAATACAAGAGTATTGGTACTGGTAGCTCTGATAAATCTAACAAAAATCATAAGGTGCCTAGCTATGTTCTTATAAGAAATGTTTATTAAATTTTAAATAAAATAAATATAAAATAAAATAAAAATTTACTAAATAATTGGGCTAACTATTTTTAGTTTATGAGAAGGGTCTTAGAATGTATTGGTGTCATAAAATGAGGTCCTACTGTATACCTTTATACACATTTATCACCCTTCTTATAATCTATATTTTGTAAATATTTTCCATGAATTATTTATGAGAAAACCAATTCAAACATACAAATTACATGAGGATTTTTCTACTTAAATGTGTAATTCAATCGCCTTTTTTTTTGGATAAAATGTTTTTGTTCTATGCCATACAACACATTAAAATTTTGGACTTTTTTAGCTACCTAAATTATTCTAGATTAATCTTATGGATCTATGATGAGACAGTGCCTCATCTTCTAAATAATCATAAAAGCAAAAGTTGATTTCCTGAGGTGCTTTAATGAAATTCTCTCTAATTGAGCCATATTCCTATCAGCAATGAAATTCTAGACTTCCAGCTAATATATACTTTCAGGTAAAAGGTTAAATAATTGAGATATATTTTCCTATTGAAAATGGCAGACTTTAAACCAGTTATATTACTTGAGTGAATGGTCATCTACAAATTCAGAAACATATTGGGCATGATAAATATCTTAGATATTTCTGTAGTGAAATAAATTTTTCATTGTCAAAACAATTAATGCTGCTAGGATTGTGATTCCATCTTCTTTTACATTTTCTTTGCAGGTCTCATCGCCTTGGATATTTATGGAAACATAACTGTTGGTAAGAAAGAGCTAAATGTTATATTTTATTTATCTCTATGAAAAATAGTAAAATAATAACTTGGAAAAAGAAATCTTAGCAGAATGCATAATCAAGTCATAGAAAAGAAAGAATGGAACTTTAGGGGGCAGCTGGGTTGCTCAGTGGATTGAGAGCCAGGCCTAGAGACAGGAGGTCCTAGGTTCAAATCTGACCTCAGACACTTCCCAGCTGTGTGACCCTGGGCAAGTCACTTGACCCCCATTGCCTAGCCCTTACCTCTCTTCTGCCTTGGAGCCAATACACAGTATTGACTCCAAGATGGAAGGTAAGGGTTTTTTTAAAAAAAAAGAATGGAACTTTAACTTGCCTCTTTGTTTTCTTTTTCCTATCTGTAGTTTGAAGAACAAACTTCAAATAAAATTTCAACTATATATATCTCCATAGGTGTTTCCACATCAGGGGCTCCCTTTAAGTATCCTGGGAGAGTAGGGGATTCTCCCTTGCCAGGGTGTGGTCTGTATGCAGATTGTCAGGTGAATTTTCTTTATTATACTTTATTAGTCCTGAAGTTATTGGGGAGGATGAGGAGGAAATCCCAAACTCTACTCATAGCTTAGCCTCCTGCCACTGACCTGCCCCACAAAATAAGGCAGAAGGTCAGAAGGTAGGGCTTGAAGGAAAAAGTACAAAGGGTTGTTTCTTTATCTGTAAAATGAGGGTTTGGATTATATGGTCTTTTGAGGTCTCTTCCAGTCCAGAATCTATGATCCCATGATCATCTTCCCTTGAAGAATATATCTTTTTATATAAGAAGTATATTTCTGCACGTTGTTGTTCAGTCACATCCAACTCTTCGTGACACCCTGGATCATAATGCACCAGGCCCTTCTATCCTCCATAATTTCCCTAGTCTGGTCAAACTCATATTTGTTGCTTCTGTGATACTATCTGCCCATCTCATCCTTTTTTGTCCCTTTCTCCTTTTGCCTTCAAGCTTTTCCAGCGTTGGGGGCTTTTCCAATGGGTCCTGGCTTCCCATTGGGTAGCCAAAATATTTAAGCATCAGCTTCAGTATTTGACCTTTCGATGAATAGTCTGAATTAGTTTCTTTAAGTATTGACTGAGCTGATCTCCTTGCTGTCCAAGGAACCCTCAAAAGTCTTCCCTAGCACCACAATTCAAAAGCAATCCTGTGCTACTTGATTTTCTTTGTAGTCCATCTCTCACAGCTATAAATTACTACTGGAAAAGCCATAGCTATGACTATACAGACCTTTGTCAGCCAGGTGATATCTCTGCTTTTTTAGTATGCTCTTCACATTTTCCATAGCTTTCCCTCCATGGAGCAAGCGTCTTTTAATTTCACGGCTGCAGTCAACATGCAGAAAAAGGCGGATGATATGTGAGCTTCCTCATAGATGTGGGATATGAAAGACTTTAACAGCTGGGAGCCCTGAGGCTTGCTAAAGTCTCTTCTTCTCAGAGGTGTTACTACACTAGTCAGGTTAATAAAAAGTATTGCATTAAGAATAAATCCTGACTCTGCATATGTCCCGCAGAACACAACATTGTTCTTTGTTTGCACTTCTTATAAGATCTCCCTTAACTTATCTTTGGGTTCTCTCCTTGAGCAGTCACTATTTACAATAGTGGGATTCCTGCTATATTAGCAGGGACTTAAATTGGCCAGAAACCCAGGCCTGTTGGTCTTCGTCCTTGCATTCTTCACATTTAGTTAACTACATAGGCTGTGATTGAGCTGGCCTTGACTCTACAAATTATAAGGGATAGAAGGATCATATTGTAATTCCCACCCTTCAACTGTAAGCTCTTTCAGAGTAAGAATTCTGTCTTTTTTTTTTTTTGAGTAGCCCTCAGTCTTTTGTACATAGTAGATACTTAATGAATGCTTCTCAAAATTAAATCAGTTGAATTCCTTATGTAATCCTTTTGTTTTCTGTTGGGTTGTTTTTTTTTTGTTTTTTTTAATGATATTACTTTGAGAGAAAATGTGATATAGTGGGTAGAGAGTTGGCCTCTGACTCCGGAAGACCAGGATTCGAGTCCTGCCGCTGAATACGTGCTGAGTGGCCCTGAGCAATCACATAACCTTTCAATGGACCAGACAACTCATAAAGGACATTCCATATCAGGAGCTTCCTGTACTAGTAAAATCATAGACCTGATGTAGAACAAAACCAAAATACCACCTTACATTTGTATTCTGCTTTATACTATCAGTAGCATTACCTTCATCTTTACATTGCATTCATTACATTAATCCTTACAGCAATTCCATGAGGTAAGTGAGGATTTGACATTTGAAAAATAGGGAAACTGAAAGCACAGGGACTAAGTAATTGGCCCATGGACTGGAGAGAGAACGTAGGTCTTTGGGTTCTTAGCCCAGGTGTGCCCCTTTTACCCAACTATTCTATTGCCCCTTCCCCAACCAGATTAGATGCCTCTGGGGGGCAGGGACCATCTGTCTAAACCGCTGTGGGTCCTCTCTGGCTAGTACAATTTGTTGTTATTCATTTGTTTCTTTATGACCCCATTTGGAATTTTCTTTGTAAAGATCCTAGAATGGTTTGCCATTTCCTTCTTTAGATCAATTTACAGGTGAGGAAACTGAGGCAAACAGGGTTAAATGACTCACTCAGCTAGTGTCTCAGGGTAGATTGGAACTCAAGAAGTGAGCCTGACTGTCTCTTCACTACTGTACTACCTGTACTGCAGAAATGCTCCCCAAGTTTTTCTTGATGGAACCTTGGGATTATTGGTGACTGTTTCAGTATATCTATGACTAAAGTCAACTTCTGCCCAAGATCTACTCCCTACCCCCCCCCCCCCAGTTTCTCTTTCCTTTTGATGAAACCATCATATCCCAGGCTCATAAGGTTAAAGTCATTTATGACCCTCTCTTTCACTATACACATTTCATCAGTTGCCATGATGTCTCTCCCATCTGTCCCTTCCTTTTCATTCTTATTGCATCCACCTTGCTTCAGCCACTGATCTCTGCTTGCTTTTGATTATATCAACAGTCTCCTGGGTTGTTTTTTCTTCAGCCTCCAATATATACCTTTTCTAATCCAGCCTTCACACTGCTACCCAAGTAATCTTCCTTATGCACTTCTCTGATTCCATTCCTCTCCTTTAAAACTTTTATTGGTTCCCTATTACCATTGTGGACAGGTATAGGTCATTTCTTCCTTAAAATCCTTAAGGTTTCTGGGGCAGCTGGGTTGTTCAGTGGATTGAGAATCAGGCCTAGAGATGGCATCAAATCTGATCTCAGACACTTCCCAGTTGTGTGACCCTGAGCAAGCCACTTAACCCCCATTGCCTAGCCCTTACCACTCTTCTGCCTTAGAACCAATACCCAATATTGATTCCAAGACAGAAGGTAAGGGTTTAAAAAAATCCTTACGGTTTCTGTTATATCTATCTTCTATTACTTTTACAAAGGTGAAAGTAATTGAATTTGTATATTCACATCTTGCATGAGAGTACAAAAGTCCAGTTTCTATTTTCAGATTGTCCATTCTCCCTCAAAGCATGGTAGTTCGCCTAGAGTACTGTTCTTTCTTATCTTTTATTTTATTCTCTACCTTTCCCTTATCAGACTTATAATTAATATATAACATGTATCTGAAAACTCTTACACTCTAGAGTTGCTATCTCCTGTAAGACCTCTGATCCACTATTAGGAGGCCATGCCCCTATGATCTCTTTTATACTTACATTGTATGTACCAATTTATGGATATGTGGGCTCCCCCACTAGGGTGTGAGCTCCTTGAGGGCAGGGCCATTTTTTTCCTCTTCTTTTTCTCTCTCCAAGGCTTAGCACAGAACTTAGGACATAGCAGTTGCAGAATAAGTGGTTATTGATTGGTTTATTTATAGAGTGAGCTATACCCAATACCTTATAGCTTTTGAGTATTTAGCTTGACAAAGGCAGTTGCATTATAGTATAATCTCCAATATATATAGAAGAATATACAAAATTATATAGAGTAAATTGCAGAGTAGATAGAACTGTTCTCTTCATGACTATATTCAAGAATACTGTAGTAGTGGTAGTCTCTCGGTGATCAAGAATGACTATTGTCTTTGTGCAGTTTCATCTACGGTGTACCCTCATGTGGATTTGGAGTCCAAAGGCTGAGGCGCAGAGTGTGTGGCACACGGGGTATGGGACGCCAGTTGTTATGGGAGGTGCGGTTGTGGCCTGGTGTTGGCGTTCACGCGCAGCAGCAAGACGTCGATGTCACTCATCTTCAAAGGTGGTGGCGGCATGGTGAATGTGGGTTCGCCAGCTGCTTCTGTCAGAGGCAGCGAGTTCTAGTTGTTTTGGTGTAATGCCAGCCCACTTCAAGTTGGACTTTAGCTGATCTTTGAATCTTTTCTTTGGTTGGCCTTGTTTCCTGAGTCCAGCTGACAGTTCACCATAGAATACCTGTCTTGGTATTCGCTGTGGGTCCATGCGGATGACGTGTCCAGACCATCGTATCTGGGTTTTGAGGACCATTACCTTGATGCTGGTGGAGTTGGCTCTGGCGAGGACTTCCTGATTGGTGATTCTGTCCTGCCATCGGATCCTCATGATTGACCGGAGCGTTGGTGGAATTGCTCC
Source organism: Monodelphis domestica (assembly GCF_027887165.1). Classification (NCBI taxonomy): domain Eukaryota; kingdom Metazoa; phylum Chordata; class Mammalia; order Didelphimorphia; family Didelphidae; genus Monodelphis; species Monodelphis domestica. The sequence goes on from NC_077227.1 coordinate 636,239,972, forward strand.
AGCTGTTTCATGTGCTTCCGGTACAGGGTCCATGTCTCGCAACCATACAGGAGCGAGCTGAGGACCACTGCGTTATACACTTTGAGCTTCGTCACAGTGCTTACACCACTGTGTTGGAGGACTTTGGAGCACAGCCGCCCAAGTGCCTGGCTGGCCTTTTGGATCCTGGCATTAATCTCGTGGTCTAGGGACCCGTCGTTGGTGATGGTGCTGCCCAGGTACTTGAAAGTGTTGACATTAGAAAGCTGCATGCTGTTGATTATAATGCACGGCTGGTTAGTTGGCCTCCCTGGTGCAGGTTGGAACAGCACCTCTGTTTTGCTGAGGCTGATAGGCCAAACAGTTTTGTTGCGGTGGAGAGAACCTGTCCACAATGGTTTGGAGATGATTTTCTTGGTGGGCCATGAGAGCACAGTCATCTGCGAAGAGAGCTTCCACGATGAGTCTCTCTGTTGTCTTTGTTTTTGCAGTCAGGCGGCAAAGGTCAAATAGTGAGCCATCTAGTCGGTATTTGATGTAGACGCCTAGGTCTAGATCCATCACAGCATGTTGTAATACTTGGGTGAAAAATAGGTTGAATAGTACTGAAGCGAGGACACAGCCTTGTTTCACACCATTGGAGATGTTGAAGCGATCGGAAGTCTCTCCACCAGATAGGACTTCCCCTGTCATGTCGACATGAAAGAGCTGGATCAGTTTGACGAATTTTGCTGGGCAACCGAGCTTGCTGAGGATCACCCACAATGCGTCCCTGTTCACTGTGTCAAATGCCTTTGTCAGGTCTATGAAGACAATGTAGAGACTCAGGTTCTCCTCAAGGCATTTTTCCTGCATTTGCCTCACCGTGAAGACCATGCCTATGGTGCTGCGATCTGGTCGGAAGCCACATTGTGATTCAGGCAGGTTCTGCTCTGAAACAGATGACAGGAGTCTGTTGAGTATAACACAGTCGAGGATCTGTCCAGCAGTGGAGAGTAGTGAGATGCCTCTGTAGTTGTCACAGGCTGCTTGTGTGCCTTTGTTCTTGTATAGGGCTATGATGGAGGCATCTCTGAGTTCTGGGGGCATGTCTTCCTCTTCCCATATGCTGGTCAGCACTATGTGGAATGCCTGGAGCGCCTTTCCATTTAAGGCCTTGTACACCTTGGTTGGGATCCCGTCTTTACTGGGTGCCTTGCCTGCACTCATTTATTTAATGGCTTTTTGGACTTCCTCTATTGAAGGAGGGACGTCAAGTTGTTCAATGGTGCGGTTTTGGGGGATCTGGTCAAGGGCACTTTAGTCGACTGAAGAGGGTCGGTTGAGAAGCTGACTGAAGTCTTCTTTCCACCTGTTGCTGATGCCTTTTTTATCTTTTATGAGAGTGTCACCGTCAGAGGATAGCAAGGGAGTGGTGGTGGGTTTTAATGGCCCATAGACAGTCTTGAGGGCACTGAAAAATTGTTTGTAGTTTTTCATATCAGCAAACCGCTGGATTTCTTCTGCCTTTTTTTCCCACCATTGGTCTTGCATCTTCCTGATCTCACATTGCGCCGTGGCTTGGAGAGACTTGAATCTGTCCTTTTTAGGAGCAGAGTTTGGGTTATTTTGCCACTCCATAAAGGCTTTGTTTTTCTTGCTCAATAGGTCTTCAATAGCAGTGTTGTTCTCATCAAACCAGTCCTGGTGGTTGTGTTGTTTTGGGTCTAGGACTGCCTTTGATGTTTCCTTCACTGCGTCTCTGAACTGGTTCCATTTCACGGTTGAGCTTCCAGTGAGTGGTCCCTTGGCAGACAGCTTGTCGTCCAGGCAGGACTGGAATGTTTGCAAATAAGATAGATCTCTAAAAACAAGAATACTGTATTGGAATGGATAATTCCCATACCATTTGGTAATCACATTATGCTGAAGAAAACAATAACTTAAAATATCCCAAAAAGAGAAACATACATCATGATATTAATTTTTCTGTTCCTTTTATATTTTTGCCTTTTCTATGAACAACAGAATAATGTCTTTAGTACTCTAAAGCTTTAAAATATAGATATATGGAGAAATAATCATAGTGATGTAGGATATCATAACTGATTATAATCATATCAAGTTATAGTAGGAATATATGATGATTATTTAGTTTTTTTTAGGGTAACATTACCCTTCTAGATTCAGCCAAATAAAATAAAGCATTCCTAACTTGAGTTGGCATCATTTGTAAAGGAATATGGTTCAGACATAAAAACCAGACAATATAAAGTAGTATATATTTTGCAAACAACTGGCCAATTGCACAGAACTGCAAAGTTGTGGGATAGTGTGTTGAATTTCTTTTATGCTAATAGTTGAATTTCAAGTGTCTGGAAAACTAAATGTCACAAGCTCAGATTTTATCTTCACCATTACAAGATATCTCTAAGAATTTCTGTTACCATTCCTGCATATTTTGTCCTAAAAGACTTGCTTCATTTTATGGAATCGTGCAGGGGTGTGTTGAAAAGTGTTTAATAATTAGCTCTCCAAAGGGTAAACTGTGTATAGGCAGGACATACTTTTGAGTTTAATGTACATTTTTAACATTTTCCCCATTACTTTCTTAAATCCAGACAATCAACAATAAATCAAGCCCTGCTCATCAGCATTTACTGATCTTCAAGGTGTAAATTACTCCATCAAAATTTAGCAGTTGGCTCTGGAACCATTATTTCCCTGAATCTAACATATGTTATCGGTTTAAGCCTAAATCACTCGATTCCTTTTGACCTTTTGACCCCAGATGCTCTCTAAGACTTCAAGTTGCTTGTGTTGCTTGGTGTGAAGGATGTTTCTTCACAGGAAGTTCCCCTGTGCCAGGGAAATCAGAGGTCACAAAAATTATATATATATATATATATATATATATATATATTTAATGGATTCATTGAACTTCAGAATGGGAAGGAACTTTTGAGATCATCCATCATCTAGTCCAAAGGTTCATTTTAGAGATGAAGTAGCCAAAGCTAATGAGTGTAAGTGATTTGCCCAAGATCACAGAGTTTGATAGTGGCCATCCTGAATCTTGAACCTGGTTCACCTGGCTCTATTCTGTGTTTACATTGTTTCCTCATGAAATACCCAAGCAAGAAAACTTTGGTCAGGCTTTTCCTAGAGAGGAAATATCCTCCCCACAAAAATTCCAATTAATTTTCATAGTTTTTTTATATCACTTTTTCTTTTGCCTACATTATCATCATGATTATCAAACAGTAGTATTTCAGTTAAATGTCTAGATAGGCATGAAGCTGCTCCAATAAAGCTAAATTAGAATATGGTAATTTCTTGCTTATACCTTTTTTAAGGAATTCAGCAACATTAACATCACAGATTATTCTTCATTTTAGATTACAGAGACATAAGAATTCTTAAAAAATAATTAACTCATGCTTCCAAATTTAGTAGGAAATTTTAAAATTTATTGTTTCTGGCCTTCAGCTGAATCTCTACTTCCTATGTACTCTGGCTGAAATCCTCATATATCTACTTGGTGATGGCCATTTTTCCTAGGCTCTCTTTTGTCATATGAAAATCCCTGTATTCATTCATTCCCTTAAACCCATGTGACTTCATTAGCAGTCTTTAACTCTTATCTGGTTTTAAGAGAAGTACCTTGACTGTTCTTCCAAGCTATTTCTTCATCCTTAAATTGATCTGCTTTTTGAAGTTTTAAGATGTTCAATTGTATGTAACTTTTAACTAAAGTTATATTTTCCAAAACAAATTTTCTTCTAGGCCAGTTTAAGAAATCATAATGCATAGCTTTAAAAAAAAGTCAGTCTTCTAAATTTCAGTTTTTCTTTTCACACAGCAAGTACATACTATTTTAGCAATTTCATAATTTAATTGAATAAGTATCTGAATATAATATGCCTTCTATTTTGTTAGTTTTTATGCCTTACCTTTCAATGTCTAGGATTTTCTTTTAAAATATTGTCTGAATATGTTCTTGCTGATAGATTTCTTAAATTTAATAATTATTTCACCACAATAAAATTAACAAAATACTTTGCTTCTTAACACAAAAATAATTTAATTTTCATTCTCTTAATTTTAGGTTGGAGCAGCAGCAGGTACGTAAATATATACAGAAAATTAAAGAACATCAATTGCTGAATGAGATGAAAATCATCAATATAAAGAATATTTCTAGGGCTAAACACCAAAGGGTCCAAAGTGTCTAATATAATAATAATATCTACATACCATTATAGTGAGAAAAGTAATCAATCAGCAAGCATTTATTAAGCATTTATATTTGCCAGGCTCTGTTCTAACATTACAAGGTAAGAATGATACTATCTTTGTCTATGAAAAGTTTGTATTCTATTGGAGAAGACAACATGTATATGTATAAGAATGAAGAAATATTTTCAAATAAGTACAAGATAATTTTAGGGAGAAGACACTAGCAGTTACAGGGTGAGGGAATCTCAGTGGTGTTAAGGAAGGAGATGGTTCTTGAGTTGAGCCTTCAAGAACAAGGATTGACCTGAGTGAGGTACAACAAGAAGGCCAGGCTGACTGGGTATGGCACAGAGTACACAGAAAGGAATAATATACAATAAGGCTAGAAAGGTATGTTGGAGCCAGATTTTAAATATCCTAGCAGTAATAGGGAGTCACTGGAGTTTATTGAGCTAAGAAATGAAAAAATTAGGCATGTATTTTAGGAATATTACTTTGAAAGTTATATGGAGAATAGACTGGCTTAGAGGCAAGTTAGGAGACTATTGCAATAGACTAGGCAAGAAATCAGTCAATTGAGCATTATTAAGCACCAACATGGGCCAGACACTGTACTAAGAAGCAATGAGGAATTAAATTCATATATGCCTACTGACTAGCCAAGAGATGCCATGGATATAGAATCAACAAGACTTGGTGACTGATTGAATATGTGGGAGAAGGAAAGTGAAGAGTCAAGGACAACTCCAAGGTGGGGAAGCTAAATGACTACAAGAACAGTCTTGCCCTTAACAGAAATAAGGATGTTTGGAAAGAGGGTGAGCTTGAAGGAAAAGATAATAGGTGGTAATTACAACAATGGGAGTTGATGAGGTCACCAAAAGAGAAAGTAGAGAGAGAGAAGGGCCACAGAGGAAGCCTTTGCTTCCCCCCCCCCCCCCCCCCATAGAGAATGATGATGGGCCAAGGAAGCCTGAGAAGAAGCAGCCAGATTGGTAGAAGGAAAACTCAAAGAGCAGGCTCACAAGAACCCAGTTCCGGGGAGTTCCCAGGGAGAAAGGGTCTGTCATGTCAAACACTATAGTTTGACATGGATGTGAGGAAAAGGCCATGCAATCTGGCAATTAAAAAATCACAGGTAACTTTGAAAAGAACTTTTCCTTGTGAATGATGTGTGCAGATGCAGACTACAAAGGACTAAGAGAACAGGAAGTGGCAACACGGAGTACAGACAGCTTGTTCTAGGTGTTTGGAGAGATATAGGATGCTAGATTGAGGAGTAAAAATGTGAATGGAGATTTCTTTAAGGATGAGAAGATGTGAGAGTATTTGCAGTCAGAAGAGAAGGAAGCAGGATTAGACAGAAGGGCCATGGGAGGGCAATCTGAGAAGATGGCAGGGATAGCCTTTCTGAAGAGAAGAAATGGAGATGTAGATTAGGAAAGAAGTAGCTCATAATGAATGGGCTAAGTGGATTACTCAATACTTAAAGGATGTAGTCTCTTCAATTGTCTAGGAAGGTACTTTCTTCTAGATAGTAAAGCACTCATCTTTATGTCCTAGTCAAAGTGGTCACCAACTGATTTCATATTAGAATTTATCTCCATCCTGGAAGAATAGGTCACTATTCTGAATTCCAACAAATACGGTTCATTTCTTCATTCCTTGACAGTAGGTAAATTAAGTTTATTATTATACATACAGGTTTCTTTATAAGATTTTAACTGGATATTTTTATTATACTTTGATATTAACTATTCAAAGATGTTTCCCATTACTGAGATGGTCATTATAATTTTGCAAAGTTTTAGAATAAGCTCAGAACAGATTTTCTCTTAAGGTGAATTTAGTTCTTTAGATACCTTCTGCTTTAAGACAAATTAGAAAAAATCCCTAGTAGGTGGCCTCAGCATTCCCCCTCACACTCATCCAGTCTACTTTGTCCCTGGGGCAACCTCCCATTCTTAAAAGTGACCCAACAAAAAATCATTACCAAAAACATGATTATGAAGATTTAAAAAAAAAAAGAATTTTCAGACTTTCCTTAGCTCCCTTCAGGAACCTTCATTGAGATTTATGAATATCCTGCCTAATATAAAGAGAGATTCCCTCCAAACTAGACTGTCTGACTCCTTCCAGAGTGACTATGCAAGTCTTCCAGAAAATCCTCACCTGCTTACCATATTACCTTTGTTTGGACAGCTTCTGCCACTTTCTCCCTGAACTGTACTCCATAAATAAATCCACAATCCCTACTAAGAACTGTACTGGTTTAAAGGCTTCTTATGCTGGAACAAACCCTAATCTGGAGATACCTTCAAAATGTTTCACTTAAACTTAGCCAAATTTTACCTACAAGATTCTCATGGAATTTTTTTTTTGTTGTTTTTTTCCTATGTGTTTCTCTTGTTCATTCCTGTCCTGTCCACTTTGCCCTATCATTCTTCCTTTATTTCCATCATTCTGGAAATTTGAGTTCTAGTTCTGACTTTGCCATTTTCTGAGTCTTGATAAACCCACATGTAACCAACCTCTTTGGGTCCTTGTTCCATTGTCTATAAAATGAGGAAAATTAGACACAATGATGTTTAAGTTTCCTTTCACATCTGAAATTCAGTTATTCTTTTTTTTAATGTCCAAATATATTATTGCTTTTTTAAAAAATCAAACAGAACAAGCTCTCCTTTTTTCCACTGACAATTCCATTTTTCTTTTCATGGCTTGTAGAATGGTGAGTGGAAAGTTAGAAGACATTGATTCTAGGCTTGTAATAATACTGAATTAGCTGTGTGACTGACTGTGGGGAAAGCATGCCATTTCTCTGGCTCTTAGTCTTTATATCAAAAAGTAGGTGCCTGGATACAAATGATCTTTTTAGATTAGTTTCAATAGAGAAAAATCTTTTCTAAAAGAAATGGCTTCTGGTAGGGGAGCTAGGTGGTTCAGTGAATAGGGATCCAGGCCTGGAAACAGGAGGTCCTGTATTCAAATCTGCCCTCAGATACATCCTTTGTGACCCTAAGCAAATCACTTAACCACCATTGCCTAGTCCTTGGCAGTATTCTGCCTTGGAGGCATACTTAGCTTTGATTCTAAGATGGAAGGTAAGGGTAAAGAAGGGGGAGGGGGGGCAGGGAGAGAGGGATGGAGGAAGGAATGAAGGAAGGAAGAAAAATGGTTTCTTAGCTGAGATCTCAAATAATTTAAAACTTATTTCAGTTTCTTCTTTCAATCACTGTTCTTTTGTCCTTTCTTCTTTTAAAGGTGAGTGACCTTTAGGATCCCAAATTCTGTGCTTGAACCAAAAGGATAATAAAATGGTAGCCCTGAAGTACTGCTGTAAAGGGAAACTTTTTGTTTCATTCTACAATCCTTAATAGTTGGTTGGAAGCCTCAGTCAGGTCATGGAATCCTGTTTTATTCAATATTTTCTCTCTTTCATTGCCTAGTACTCCAAACATATTGAGCACTTGATGACTTTATTTTTTGTCACTAAATATTTCTCCATTAAGATTTCTTTGGGAGAAAGAACATTCAAGGAAGGGTTTGTGACCATAAAGAAAAGCTTCAGTAAATATATGCTCTTTTCTTCTCCAATCCAGTTAGCCAAGAGAAAAGTTGAATAAACACCAATGAGATTTTGATCAATCTACAATGAGAAACTTACAGATAATTTGAAATGTTTGTTATTTTCCGTTTTTAATAGGCTTTTAAAAAATCTCCAACTCCTAAAAGTACTAAAAGTGCTCTTGGAGCAAATAGGCAATAATCCCCTTTCTACCAAAATGGGATTTATGCACTCCTAACAGTCTGGTTCAATGTGTTCTAAGATCTTCCTAATTATTTCCAATTACCTACCTCAAGCACAGTATTTTCAGGAGTACTACTAGGGTGAGAATTGGTTAGTATTTGATCACTGTATTCAATTTTATGTTTATTTGGCATCAAAGGGACTAATAAAATTTATGGGATGGGTTTCATTTTTTATGTAGTTGATTTTTACAACAAAACATACTTGTGGAGTAGAAAACAAATGATTCTATTTCATCTAGGGATGGTACACAAAGAGTTTAGATGGATTTTGTCTCTCTGCCCTACTATAATAGGCAAATGACCCAGTTGGACCCAGAACTTAGGCCTTTCAGCCAGCAAGGTTCCCCTTTATCTGCCTAACTTTGATTAGATGCTTTTAGATGATGTAGCATGTTAAACTATTGCTACAAACTCATTAGATTATAAACTCCTTAAGGGGAGAGACTGCCTTTTAAAGGCTCTGTATCCTCAACACATCTTCCTGACTGTGGACAATGGGTCTTGTTTAAAGGTCAGGTCCTTCTAGCTGCCCTGCTGGAAGCCATTTCTTTTATTTGTTTATTTATTTGTTATTATTTTTATTTAGAGTATTTTTCCATGGTTACATGATTCATGATTTTTTTCCCACCCCTTTTCTCTCCCCCACTTCTGGAGCTGGCAAGCAAATTCCGCTCGGCTATGCATTTTATCATTGTTCAAAACCTATTTCCATGTTGTTCATATTTGCAGTAGAATGATCTTTTAACATCAAAACCCCAATCATATCCCCATCAAACTATATGATCAATCATATCCCCATCAAACTACATGATCGATCCTATGTTTTTTTCTGCTCCCCCAGTTCTTTCTCTGGATGTGGATGGCATTCTTTCTCATAAGTTCCTCTGGATTGTCATGGATCACTGCATTGCTGCTGGTAGAGAAGTCCGTTACATTCAGTTGTGCCACAGTGTATCAGTCTCTCTCTTTAATGTTCTCCTGGTTCTGCTCTTTTCACTCTGCATCTAGTCCTGGAGGTCATTTCAGTTCACATGGAATTCTTCCACTTTATTATTTCTTTTAGCACAATAGTATTCCATCACCATCAGATACCACAATTTGTTCAGCCATTCCCCAATCGATGGACATCCCCTCATTTTCCAGTTTTTTACCACTACAAAGAATGCAGCTATGAATATTTTTGTACAAGTCTTTTTTCCTCATTATCTCTTTGGGGTACAAACCCAGCAGTGATATGGCCATATCAAAGGGCAGGCAGTCTGTCTTTTAAAGCCCTTTGGGCATAGTTCCAAATTACCCTCTAAAATAGTTGGACCAATTCACAAGTCTACCAGCAGTGTATTCGTGTTCCAATTTTGCCACATCCCCTCCAACATTTATCACTTTCCTTTGCTGCCATATTGGCCAGTCTGCTAGTTGTGAGGTGGTTCCTTAGAGTTGTTTTGATTTGCATTTCTCTAATTATAAGAGATTTAAAACACTTTCATGTGCTTATTGATAGTTTTGATTTCTTTATCTGAAAATTGTCTATTCATGTCCATTGCCCATTTATCAGTTGGGGAATGGCTTGCTTTTTTGTACAATTGATTTAGCTCCTCATAAATTTGAGTAATTAGACCTTTGTCAAAGATTTTCGTTATAAAGACTTTTCCCCCAATTTATGCTTCCCTTCTAATTCTGATTGCATTGGTTTTGTTTGTACAAAACCTCTTTAATTTAATGTAATCAATATTTTACATTTTATAATATTTTCTAATTCTTGCTTGGTCTTAAAATCTTTCCTTTCCCATAGATCTGACAGGTATATTATTATTCTATGTTCACTGTGGGTTTTAAAATTAATAATCAATAACTAAATATTATATTTTATAAAGTTTTATTAATAATAGCCAAAACAAAAAAACTGTCTGACTTCAGCCTGGTCACAGGTCCAAGAGAGGAAGAGGGAGGAGTTACAGCCACTTAAATACAATCACACAAAATGTGGGGACACAGGAAAATTGGAATTTTGGGAAATACTAAGGGACTTATGGAGGATAAAGTCCAAAGTTTCAAAATCTCCATTTATACACATCCCCCTGTGATCCTATTGGGAAATAAGTTTCCCCAAAAGGATCATGGAAACATAATCAACTTAAAAATTGCAATAATTTTTGGATAAAAGGAAAAGAGAACAAAATCAATGATTACTAGGTTGACAAAAAGCCAATTCAGGAGCAGTCCCCTTTAGCATAAAAGTATACACTCAAAACAAAGGCATTTCAACCCCCCATAGGTCAATTCACATCCCAAAGTTCACTCTTCACTGCAGCATGTGGTTTCTGCAGGCATCTATCTTCATGGGTCATTCTGGATTCTGTGAGGTAGCAAGTTTCTTATCCTAAAACTGCTCAAAGTTAAATCAAAGTTCATAACAATAACTTGGCCCACCTGAGGTGAATAATAACAAACACAGGGATCACTCAGGAATGCATGGCTGTGTTATGAGGTATATGAATCAATTTGCAGTAGAAAATCAAAAACATAAAAAAATCCAAATAAAAGAGAAAAATAACTTGTGGATAAAATACAAAATGGTAAAAGTCTTATGTCTAAAAAAATCTAAGTAAAGGAAAAGCAAATCTATAACAGGTCCTTGAATCAGGGCCCAATTAAAATGATTTAAGCAATTATGCATTTACCTAATCAGTAGCCAGGACTACAGAAAGTTTGCCACACCATGAAAGACAGAAAAGGGACTAAATTATAGGAGCAAGATAGGAGCCAAATTTGAGATACTTGGTAGAATGTGGGACAAGGAAGACCTGCCTTCACATGTTAAACAGCCGCAACCTCGAACCCCAAACAAGTTCAAGAGTTCAAGTACTCTTGTCTTGGCTCAAAATTTTCATCAATCCCATTGAGATTGGTTGGTCTCTTTGACCTTGTGCTTGATTGGCACTATGCAGTTTAGCTTTGTGCTTCTTTGGCACTGGGCAATGACTCTTTTTGTATTCTCATGTCCTGGAATCAGACAGAATCATTAAGCAAAGTCCCATGCATTTTTTTTAAAACAATCAATGGCATAATTTTTATTGTCTAAAGCTTTTTGGGTATGCACTGACATTATAGCAAATATATTTTAAATTTATATTACTGCAAAATAAAAAAAATTAAAGAAAAATCTTCTCAATACTGTTGACATGTAGGTACTTCAAATACAAAAAGGAGAGAAAAAATAAAACTCAGATACTATATTGCACATGCAAGGAAAAACAATAATAAAAAAAGTTTTAAAAATAAAAAATATATAGCTTAAAATCAGTGTCACACTGTATTAGCCATGTGTGAGTACAAATGATTTTCAGAATAAAACAGTAACACAGTAGATAATTCACATTCACAGAAGTACCAAAGTCCCCAAAATTCACAATAGCCCAGTTATTACAATAGCAAACAAATCCACTATCATATTTCACATAAGTTGCTGTATGACATAAAAAGACCTATGAACTAATGGATATTTGTCACGATTTTTACAGATGTAGCAATTCTTTCAACCTTGGTAAATATAATTTTAACCAAAGTAAAACTTATTTGGGTCTAAAACATCATCAAGAAATCTAGATTATTCTGGTAGAAGTAAATTAAAATGAAGAGTTTTTTAGGAGCTCTTTTTTCTGGCTTCCTGGTTCGTAGGAACATTTCTTTGTTTCTCTACCTTTAATACAACATTCTTTATATATATATATGTGTGTGTGTGTGTGTGTGTGTGTGTGTATGAATCATCTATTTAGAAACTACTAGTTACTAAAATTATTTTTGAAGAAACCACTTAAAATTACAATTTAAATTCATAGCTTATTAAATTCTCCAAAGGTTGCACACAATTTAACCAGTTTTATTGAAATCCATCCATCATCATCTATGTGACAATTAACAAAGGCAACATGCGATCTCCAATGGATCTAGTGACAAGGGTTTGGGCAAGATGTTCATGGGCTTATACAGTGATATTTTGTTCTTTGGCAACAAATTAAAGATCAATATAGGCAAAACATAGCTTAAAATTATTCAATATAACAAAGATATTGATGAAATTAAAACAGGTAAACTTAAAAAAATTAAACCTTAAAGCAATTAGTAAATGCAATTATATAAGCCAATGAAAAGGTGCAGATGGGCAGTACAGTCGGGAAAAAAAATCCTTTTCACCAATCCCAATAGACTTGTTCACTATTATAGGAGGAGAATAAACTCAAAATAGTTAGCAAGAAACTTCCTGATCTCTTTTAAAGTTTCCTTCCCCTCCCTCCATATTTATTATCCATTTAGATATCGTTTGTCAGAGGTCTGAATTTCCTCAAAGAAGCACAGGGCAGAATCTCCACTCTGAATGTTGAGAGCATTTAAGGCTTTTAGAACTTTGTCAAAATATTTCAGGTTGGTTTGTAGTTTAAGCAGCCTACCTTGTGGCATATTCTTGAGGAGAGGGAAATAAAATGGGAAATCTCCAATGAAAATAAAAAGTCCCAGGATAAGAATTAAGCAGATCCACACTGCACTTTTTAACTCTACCAACTCAAACTGTTTCAGAGTTTCAAGTATGCTTTGCAATAGCATTTTTCCTGAAAGATGCTGAATGGGGTTTGTTTAAAGAGTAAACAGAAAGAAGCAAAACTTCAAGGGAAAACAATAGCATATTTGCATATGAGAGAAAAAAATGCTTCTCCTTGGTGTTTTGGGTCAAGAGAAAGAAGGGGAAAAAACAGGCTTATTCCCCAAAACTGACTTTAAATCTATCCATTTAGAACTAATTGCCCTCCCTGTGAAAAACCTTTAGTGACAGCCTTCTAAAGTAGGAGTCCAGGATCAGCTTTAAAAAAATCTGCTTGAAAATTAGGTGTGGGGTTCTTTTCTCCATGCTGAAAAATGGCTATGGCAGGCTAGAAACACACACGTGGAGTGTGGAAAGGGATTGGGGCAGAAAGATTTTTATACGTCACCCTCTGTGGGAAAAAAATAGCTGGGATTGGCAGGCTCTTGTGGCAGATCTGGCCTCCAAGCTGGGTGGAGAGTGGTGAGGAATGCTAGCCAAGCAGATGAAGAGGAGAAACAGCAGGCAGCAGCAGGTGGCAGCACTGGCAGGAGCACAGACACTCCTGGCCTCTGGACCAGGTAAGCAGTGGTAAGCAGTGACCCAGCAAACTTATTGTCTTTACTATAAGGCTATCTGCTCAAAAATTTTTGAGAATTCATAGTCGCTTTATGGTAAGCCAAAAATATGGGTTTTAAAATTAATAATAACTAAATATTATATTTTTAGTTTTATTAATAATAACTAAAACAAAAGAACTGCCTAACTTCAGCCTGGTGGGTCCAAGAGAGGAAGAAGGAGGAGTTACAGCCATTTAAATACAATCACACAAAATGTGGGGACTCAGGAAAATGGAATTTTGGGAAATACTAAGGGACTTCTGGGGGATGAAGTCCAAAGGCTCAAAATCTTCATTTATACATCACCTAATTTACTTATAGTTTCAGAAGCCATTTCTTTTAGACAGAAATTGTTCTATATTGAAATTGGTCTCAAAGATCATATTATATCCAGGCATCTCCTTTTTGATAAAGACTAAGAGCCAGAGAAGTGGCATGATTTTCCTGTAGTCACACAAGATGTTCAGTGGTATTGCAAACCTAGAATCAATGTATCCTAACATTCCACTCACCATACTACAAGCCATGAAAATAAAAATAGAATTGACAGTGGAAAAAGGGAGAGCTAACACTTTTGTTTGATTTCCTTGTCCTGGCATTCACCTAAGGAAAGAAGAATTAGGAAAAATAAATAGGATAGAAAAATGTAAGAGAAAGTAGATTTTTCTTACTAATAAGAATAGAGCAGAATAAGAGAGAGAGAGAGCTGAAGGAAGGAAAGACTAGTTGGTATAGCTGTTGGGAAACTAATCTGTTGATATTTTAATTAAATAGTCCTGGTCAAGCATCACAGTGTTTTTGTTCAGAAGACCTTAATACATATTTTTTTCATTCACTCATTCATTCACAAACAATTAACAAACATTCCATTCTTTTTTATTTCAAATTCTCAACCCTCAGAGAATCTTTTTTAGTTTTTAGTGTTTCTTTTTTATATAAAACAAATAAAACAAGCATTTCCATATACCAAAAAAAAAAAAAGCTGTACATAAGTTAAACCACAAATCTCTTCTTTAGCTTACTTTTCTTCATATCTACATAATAAATCCCATCCACAAGTGTCCTAGACCCCTCTCAGTCTCCCTATATCACAGAAGATATTGTCCTGGAGACTTAAATGTTCATATAAGTTAAATCTTTCATGTTTTCACCTTTCAGTTCATTCTCTGGAGGTAATAATCACAATTTATTCTTCTCGCATTAATTCTGTAGCCGTGTTTAATGTTCTCTTGGTTCTACTCATTCCATTATTCATTTTCTCTAATTCATATAGTTCTTTGCAAGTTTTTTAAATTATCCTGCTCATCACTTCTTACAGCACAGTAGTATTACATTACAATCATATGCCACAATTTGTTTAGCTGTTACCCAATTGATAGGCTATCCCCTCAATTTGTTTTTTGCCATCACAAAGAGGGCCACTATAAATATTTTGGAACATATGTGTTCTTTTCCTTTTTCTCTGATTTCCTTGGGAAACAGACCCAGCAATATTGGATCTAAGGTTATACATAGTTTTGTAACTCTCTGGGTGTAATTACAGAACATTCAATTCTTAATGGAATATAGCATATAAGGCCAAACCCAAATCATGTCGTCTGATCTTTAAATACAGGACTTTCTCTCTCCTCTACTATTTTATCAGTAGTCAGTGTCAACAGTTAGCTTTATTATGAAGAACATTTGTCTCTATGACTTATGCGTCTCAATTCCCTACATCTCTATGTCTGACCTTTGATTCTACAAGTAACTAATTTATTGTGGTGCTGGTGCCCAATTCAGTAAGGAAAGAATGCTACTCTTTTAGCTTTGGGACCCCAAGAATCAATGAGAAGACTGGCTTGATCTCTTAGCATCTACCAGTTTAATCAGTTCAGAATTACCCACAAGGAAAAGCTACAATATGGGAGTTTGCAGTAAAATTATTAACACCTTATTTATTTCATGTGTACATAGGATAAAGAGAGTATCTTCAAGAGGCAAGTGAACCCCTGCCCCTTACTAAGTATCTATTAGATTCACTAATATTATACTAATTATTGTGCATATTAATCTGTTATTAAACATTAATAATCTAAATGCTCTGAGGTTGCTGCTGAGGGAAATGCAACGATAGAGTACTTACCCCGCAGACAGCTTAAAATCTAGTTATTATCATCTGATGTGAAAATTAGAAAATATTTAATTGTAGCTCACTTTGTTTTGCAAATAAGTTGCATTGTGAAAACAGTACACCCCTGTGACATACCCCCAAATCACAGAATTCTAGGAGTAGAAGGGTGCTGGGGCCAATCCATTCAAACTTTCTATTGAGAAGGAGACCTCCAGCCTCCTGAGTCAGTGTCCGTCCCTCCCACCCACCCTCTTGGGAAGGTGCTCTCTTCTGAAATGCTGCTTCATGTCCAGCTGGAATCTGCCTCTTTATAGCTCCCCCCGCCCCCCCCCCCCAGTTTTCTGGCTTTGGGGTCAAAGCAAAACAAGTTTTCTCTCCTCTCTTCTATGACAACCCTGCAGACACCTGAAGACTGCTGTTATGTCCTCTGGAAGGCTTTCTTTCCCAGCCTAAAAATTCTTTGGTTTAACTGAATCCTTGTAGGACATGAACTTGAACATGCTAGCATATCAGTGTCCTTAAAATGTGGCGCCTAGAATTTAATGCCACACTATGAGAGTGGCTAGGTGGCTCAGTAGATAGAGAGCCAGGCCTGGAGGCAGGAGGTCCTGGGTTCAAATGTGGCCTCAGATACTTCCTAACTGTGTGACCCTGGGCAAGTACTGAACCCAAATTGCCTAGCACTTACCCCTCTTCTTCCTGAGAATAAGACAGAAGGTATAAAGATTTTTTTAAAAATACAATACTGTGGTCAGACCAGTTCATACTTAGTGCCTATCTGACTGAATGATTGATTGGTTCACACTAATTAAGGTTGGGGTGAATCAAGGGAGTCTCTTCTAAAAAGATGAAAGAAAAAGAAAAATAATTAAACCCCAAATAGACGACACTATAACTATAAACTCATGAAGCTAATTTGCTTATGAGACTCCTCGAATCAGGCTCATTTCAGTTATACCTCTTACATTTATTGAAGAAAGTTTGATATGGAGATATATTTGTGCGTGTATATATCTATCTATCTATCTAGATATAGATATATGTATAGAGAGATCACTACCTAAGGGCTAGAAAATATATAATTTATGCCTCTTAAATCTTAAACTTTCTTTTCACTCCCATTGGTGGGGTTAGTTTTTATTACTACTAATAATAACATTTATATAGTGCTTTAACATTCACAAAACACTTAATATTATCCCATTTGACCCTTGCTACAACCCCAAGAGATGGGTGCTATTATTGCCCCCATTTGACAGATAAGGAAACTGTGGTAAACAGAGGTGAACTGACTTGCTCAGGGTCATACAACTCACCCATGTCTGAGGCCAGAAATGATCTTAGGTCTTTCTAAGTCCAGGCCCAGGGCTATATCCACTGAGCCACAAAGACTCAGGATTCAGAAGGATTCTCTGGCCTGGGATAGATGACTACTACTGCTCCCACCACCACCGCCGCCGCCACCACTATCCTTCCTTATCTGAATGTTTCATAGGAATGATGATGCGAATGATCTCTTTCCTTCTTCTCAATCTTCTTGTGACGTATATCAATGCTAGTTTTTTACTTATTTCTCTTCATATTTGTCTCTCGGGAGATAATCCCAAATCCTCACTGGGAATATGTAAGTCCGGGCCAGGATAAGAATATCTCAATTTGAGGGGCTCACATAGCTGCTCTCACCCCAGGCAGAGGGTTTGTTTGTAGCAGTCAGTGTCAAGGCGATGATAGCAAGACGTAGGATGGCAAACTATCCCCAACACCAAAGAAGCCTAATGTACAACCTGTATCACCAGCCAGCCTAAACTCACGGTCTGAGAAGGCGATGACCAGGCAGAAGCCATGCAGGCCCTACTGTGTCAGGCCTTGGACCTGAGAGATAGCAATTCTACATCTCCACAGTTCCAGACCGACAAAACCTCAAAAAGGTGCCGGTCGCTTGGAGGTGTAACTTTGAGATGATTTGGCCATGTGATGACACAGACAGGAGTTGGTTTGTTTCTTAAAAAAAAACAAAAAACCCTATAAAAGTGAGATGTCAAATGCCTGTCCTCCCAGCACTTTCCCATCTCCATGGGGTCTATGCTGCCTAGGACTCCCCCCATTCTTCATCAGAGGCTGCAGGAGCTATTCCAGGCCTTCCCTTCCCTCCCCATCCTCTTCTTCCCACTGCCTCCCTTCCATGCCACACACCTTGGCCTTTCTGTACTTTTTGCCCCCCAGCCTTTTGTGTTTACTTAAAGTGTGACTGCCACCCTGCTCCCTGCCAGCCATGGTGGTCTTTCTCAGCAAGAACCCAATGAACTGCCCACCCTTCCATAATCTTATAAATTAATGATCAATTCAGTCCCTCAGAATGCACACCTTATGGCCATAGTTGGTAGATAACAATCTTGGTTAAAATTCCATTTGTGATTACTAGATACCAACAGCAACACACTATGTTAGATTCTGAAATAAGTAAATATTTTCTTTTGATGAAATAGCTTCCCCTTAACCTTTTCTAGTTCTACCTTAAAAAGGCAGCAAAAACAGAAATTAATGTCGATGCTTTTAAGGAGAATTATTAATATTGAAATATATTATTCTTACTTGTTGGTATCCTATACCCCAAAAAAGGACATTTAGAGCATATATTGCTAGCCTTTTAAGCCTTACTTACATACACATATGTCTATACATATGTGTATATGCATGTATAGAGTATATTTCTTGAATTATTCAGACTCACATTCAGAATTTTGAGCAAATCAGAATCCAAATTGTGGCTATAACAAGAACCAGGTGTGTAGAATGGTAACTAGCTGTTCTGCTCACTTCCCCCAGTCCTAAAACTGTTACATCCATGAAGGAAGGCATTCCCCTCACCTCCCTTTTCAGTAATAGAATTTCAAGGAAACAGGCTCTCTGTCACTTCTTGGGTTCATTCATAGATACAGAGACCGTTCAACAATGGATTATTTTTTTTTTTTAAACCATTACCTTCAGTCTTGGAGTCAATACTGTGTATTGGCTCTAAGGCAATGGGGGTTAAGTGACTTGCCCAGGGTCACACAGCTGGGAAGTATCTGAGGTCATATTTGAACCCAGGACCTCCCATCTCTAGGCCTGGCTCTCAATCCACTGAGCCACCCAGCTGCCCCCTCAACAATGAATTCTTGAGCTGCACAGTGGGCAGCAAAGGATGCAAGGGGAGTGCAAAGCTGTGTTGGGGTAGTTAGTGAGGGGGAGGCTGCTTGGTAACTCAGCCAGGATCAATCTAGATCATCCCATCCAGCATCCTTTCCAGCGAGGTGTGGTAGGGGGAGTCATTACACCACTGAGCAGACAGGAACACCCAGGGTCAGACAGTCATCCACTCATCTGTAAAATGGGGATAATATTCTATACCCCTCCAGAGCTGTGCAGAAGATCAAATCAGAGAATGTGCAGAAAGCTTTTTACAGACTTTAAAGTGACACATGTATACTCTGTGTGTGTGTGGTGTCCCAAAAGTATCAGTGCAATTTTAAATGCTTAATGCCATGTAGTGGAGACATGATCACAATACAGACAACTTATGTAGTTAGAATTTTCATCAATAGAAGAGAATGAAGATAGTTGTGAATGAGATAAGCATAAGAACAAAGGCAGGAAAATGAGAGGTATATTAAAAAGATGAGGTTGAGGTGACTGAGTGGTCAGTGGATAGAGAGTCAGGCCTAGAGACGGCTGATCCTGGGTTCAAATGTGGCCTCGGACACTTCCTGCCTATGTGACCCTGAGCAAGTCACTTAACTGAAATTGCCTAGTCCTGACTGCCCTTCTGCCTTGGAACCAATACTTAGTATTGATTCTATGACAGAAGGTAGAAGTTTTTAAAAGGGGGGGGAAGGAGGAATGGGATCAGTTTGTGTATTAGAGTAAAGGAATTAACATCAGGAAAATAGACTAGAGCTGATTTTTGAGAGCCTCTAGTTCCAGGTTCTGTTCGGAAAGCAATTTAAAAGCCTTTAGAGGTTTTTGAGTGACAGCTGTGTTTTAGGATGATTCATCTGGCAGTGATAAATTTAAGTTGATTCAATGAGACACTGAGGCCACACATCAAGAAACCCTTGCTTTACAAAGTATTCTATAAAAGAAAAGTCATTTAGGAATAAAATGACCTTATAATTAAGATGGGGTAAGAGAGACCCTTTTTGAAAGTCCAGAATTTAAATAACACCCCGACTTCTGAGTGGTCTTTCTTTCCTGGGTGGCCTTTGTGTCTGTTAGTTAGTTAAATTGAATAAGTACATTGTAACCTCATTTATCCAGCCCTGGATGTCTGGTTTATCCAGAAAATTCTGCCATGAAAGTTTGCAGATTGAACCTCGGTAGACCTCCCTGCAGGGAACAGTTTACATAAATAACCATTCTTTATACCACCTTGGTTCAGTTTTCTCCCATTATATTAAACAGAACTCATGAAGTTTAGCAAAGCCACTAGCAGTATATTGCCTTTTTAGCCTCTTCCTAGAGGTCTTTCTCTGCCTCTTGCTTTGGATCTGTGGCATGGAGGGCCCTATTTACATTCACTTCTAAGCAGAAAGGCTTGGAGAGAATTCAGGGAGAAGGCATTCTCAAAGGTCATCTAGGCCAGCCCCATTCCAGTCCACGAAGGGCAGAATCATGAGTGGAATCTAAATCCCCTGACTCCTGGCCACTGTCCTTAACAGGAACTAGCTGTCCCAGGAAGTCCCAGGAGCTAATTCTGCTCATTTAACGAAGTATACTCAAGCACTAAATGAGCCCCAAGCACTAGGCTACACGTTAGACGGTGCAAAATTAAATATGTTTCCTGACCTCAAAGGGTTTGCAATCTAGTCAGGTAGATAACCTTTGCTTCTCTGATTACTTTTTTTTTTTTACCTCTTACCTTGCACCTTAGGATCAATACTGTCTGTGTTCCCAGAAGAGCAAAAAGGCTAGGCAATGGGAGTCACCCTTCCAGGAAGAGGCTGGGGTCCCATTTAAACCCAGGCCCAGCTCTCTATCCACTGGGCCACCCCGCCACCCTTGGTTTAGCCTTACTTGCTGCACAGTGTGGCGGGCCTTCCTCTCCCAGTGCGAAAGTGTAAGGAGAGGTTACATGCCTGAAGGCGCAGTCAGGTGGAACGAGAACCAGGAAGCCAGGCAGGGCATCATCTGGAGGAGAAAGTGTGGAGAGTTCTCTCGAAGAGGGAATTGGAGGCCAGGCCCTCTTGGGTCAGTGGCCCTGACCAAGGCTGAGGCGGAAGCCCAGGGGTGAAGGGCGAAGGCCGGAGGCCACACGTGTGCTGAGCTAGTTGGAGCGTGTGGATGAGGAGTCACCGACACCTCCTACCCCCCAGAAGGATAGGACAGGATAGGGAAAGGCTTCCCTCAGCGAGAGAGAAAGGGCACGAGGAGGACGGGAGGAAGGTCACGTGACAGGTCGCAGCCCGCCCCCCTCCCCCTCTGTATTTGGTGGCTCCCCCAGTGAAACTTGCCAGGGCTCCACCCATCACAAGGGCAGGAATTAGAACTCTTCCTCGGCATCTAGTACTGGGCGTTCTCTCCTTAACTTTCGGTGTAGATTTGGTTGAATTGAATTCGGAGTCGGGCAAAAATGAGAGTCAAACCTGGTTTCAAAGTTGCAGTTCTGATTTTTAACCCCTTTTCCCCCAGGGCTGCCTTTCTCTTCCCCTTGTCTACAAGGCCTAGATCTGAGCCTTCTCTTTCACTTTCTTCCACATCTTCTAGTGAATTAGACTATTTATGGCATTTGCTATTCCGATGAGTCCAACCGATATGTTTCTTTACACATTTGGGAAATGGACCACTTTATTTTAATGTATCCATGATTGGGATAGATACAATTATAATATGGATATGGAGTCCCTACCCACCCAAACAGGGTGGAGAGCTTCCTAGACTCCGGAAAGATTTCAGGTATCACAGCCATCACAGTCCAGAGTATAACCAAGTTCCTCTTGTTTCTAAATCCTGCAACACTATTTCTCAGTGTAGAGATAATAAGATGAATTATAAATTCTTATTACAAGTAAAACACCACCAAAAAAAGGTTTCTCAGTACCAAAATATTTCTGTGTACGGCTAGTAAGAGTAATTGCTTTTTTTTTTTAACCCTTACCTTCCATCTCAGAATCAAGACTGTGTATTAGTTCCAAGGCAGAAGAGTAGTAAGGGTTATGCAGTGAGGGTTAAGTGATTTGCCCAAGGTCATACAGCTAGGAAGTATCTGAGGTCATATTTGAATTTAGGCCCTCCCATCTCAATCCACTAAGTTACCTAGCTGCCCCTATAATAGTGTTTTATTGGTCAGGTTACAATGAAAAGTCCAACACAATAAAGTTTCCAAAACCTGGTTGTTTGTCATCATGTTATATGCATACAAATCTTATTATGTGTCAGGCACTGTGCCAAATTCTTTTCTATTATTATCTCATTTGATCCTCACAACAACCTTGGGTAGGTGCTATTGTTATCCTCATTTTACAGATGAGGAAACTGAGGGTGCAGAAGTTATTGATGTTCTTGGGGTTTATAGTTAGTAAATGTCAGAGACTAGATTTGAACTCAGATCTTCTTTACTGCAGGTCCAAAACTATATATTTAGACCCCCTCTATAAAAAAAAGTGCCTGATCATGTGCCATTTACAGTGTTAATGAGAAGAGAGCTGTGTGCTGAAATGTAGGAGGCCTGAATTGGTATAGTCCAAAGCCTGCTGGATTTGGAATCTATAGACCTGAATTCAAATCCCAGAGTACTTATTAGCAGTATGGAGGTCACTTAATGCCTCTAGGCCTCAAATACACCTTCTGTTAACTTGGATTAATGACATAAAATCATTTGCATCATCTGCTTTGTAAGATTGTTGAGAAGAAAAAGCACTGCATCTGCTATTTATTTCTTTTGCCCTGACATCAAGTTAAAATTACCCTTCTGCTCCACTCATTCCCTGCTCCCAACTACAAACCACGCCAACCCCCAACCCCAGAAAATACATGTAAACTCCCAAGCATTCAATAAGAAACACCAAAAAAAGTGCTAGGTCAATTGGAGGAAAAAAAGAGGAAATCCCTCTTCATAGTGGATTCAAAGCCCACTTCCTGATCTGATTATCATTGTTACACTCAGAATTCCTTTACTACAAAGCTTTTGATAGCAGAATTCTTAACTTCAAAAGAGGCTAGATTTAGCTCTACTTGTTATCTTTACATTCTAGGACTATGATTTCCTGCAGAACTGTTTATTAAAACAAAATGTAACAAAAAGATCCAGTGACCCAATGGGACTCGCTACAATCAGAATTTACTCTCTGAGTGAATAACTTTAAATGTTAAGTATTCATTAGAAATAGTAGAAGTTTGTTAGTTTGTTTAGAATTTTGTTTAATGCAGTGTTAGACTTGAGGGTAGGAATAATATCTATTCTTTACTACCTAATACATACTTATGTATTCTGTGGAGATTCACTAAATATACCTACTGATTCTTAAATACACAGGCTGCATTATGAGTAAAATTGTGACATCTCTCTTTTTTTTTTTTAATTTATAGCAACTGGAGAAGGAGATAAGATCATGTGTTTTTGTCCTTGCTTTCATGTTGTCCTCCTAATGAAACAGGTAAAGTAGTATTTCCTGCCTTTAAAATGATTGTATGTGTTTTGGTAAAGTTCATTTTTTTTTTCCATTTCTAACCATGTGATTTAGAAGAAAGAGTGCTAGCCTGGAAATTAGGAATACTTAATTGTTTTCCAGATAACAGTATGACCTTGGGCAAGTCACTTTAATCACTGAACTTTATTCACTATTCTCCTTTGTAAAATGAAGGGTTTGAACTGCTTCCTAACTCAAAAATGCTACAATCATTTTTTTAATTACAATTTTTTTCAGTTAACAAACATTTATATTTTCCCCTTTTCATTTCCCATCACTCAAAAGGCAGAAAAACAAAATCCCTGCAACAAATATGCATAGTCAAACAAAACAAATTTCTCCATTGGCTATGTCCTAAAATGAATGTCTCATATTTAGTCCACTGCCTCTCTCTCAAGAAGAGGGTAGGATTCTTCATCATCAGTCCCTGGAATCATGTTCATTTGCCGCACTGATCAGAGTTCTTAAAGTCAATTTTACAATGTCTTTATAGTATTAAAAATTGTTCTGGTTTTGCTCTATTCTTTTTGCATCCATTTATATAAATCTTACCAGATTTCTCTGAAACCATCTGTTTCATCATTTCCCAATAGTATCCCATTACATTCATCTACAATACTTTGTTCAGCTCTTCTCCATTTTATGGACTGTGTCTAGTTCTTTACCATCACCAAAAAGGATGATACAGTCTCCTAATGGCATTTTTCTCTGTTGTTTTTTTCTTTCAGAAAGATATGCCCCAAAAAGCATTATTCATTTAGGCAAGAACAATTTGAATAATGACTTACTGTATTTTACTTGTGTTTTCATAAACCAAAAAGTATATTCCAGATATAACACTGACAAAAAGGGATAACTAATGCATTTGATGTCTTCCAAAGTAACTGCAGACCCAAAGTGACTCCCAGTAGGCCTGATGTTATACTCTTCTGTACGTATGGGTTGAAGGTAACTGACAGGACTCAAACCTATTGGTGAGTTAAGAGAAGACTGTCCCAAGCATAGGAAGACATGGGAATTGGTGGATGGGAATAATTTTTTCCAATGGCCTGGAAGGTAGTAGAAGCAAGCTCTGTGGAGCTCCTAGCGCATGGTGAGACATCAAAGACCCCAAGATA
This sequence comes from Monodelphis domestica, assembly GCF_027887165.1. Classification (NCBI taxonomy): domain Eukaryota; kingdom Metazoa; phylum Chordata; class Mammalia; order Didelphimorphia; family Didelphidae; genus Monodelphis; species Monodelphis domestica. The sequence continues at coordinate 636,264,073 of NC_077227.1, forward strand.
AGCCACTGCCTCCTGGGCCATCCCCAGTAGTCTTGACTTTGGTCTTGCCACTGGATTTCAATGACCCTGGAAAAGAGAGTGAAGTTGACAACTTTGTGCAACTCTGTGGCACTTAAATCCAATTACTTGAAAGTCAAGACATCATTCTATGATGATATTGGGCTTCTTCAAAAATGAAGGAAAAACCCCAAAATATCTTAGGTACCTTGCTAGTTTAAATCACCAAAATTAGCTAAATCATCCTAAGATATGCAGGGCCTCACTTTTTTCTGTGAAACCCAGATTTTGCCAGTTAGGAAACCCAGATTTAGGTCAGGAAGTAGAAGAAGTAGCTTCTCTCAGGAGAAAATGACCCAGTGAAACAACTAGAGATATTTCAGAACAAAGCATGGCCTACCAAAATTGTCATTAAATAAAAAAAAAAAATCATTCAACCACTGAATTTCACAGTTTGAGAGTTGGAAGGACCTCAGTAATCATATACTCTATTTCATACCTAAAAGGATTCCCCATTATAATGTACTGATAAGTGTTCTCACAAAGACTTCTTTTTAAAACCTCCACAGAAGGAGAACTTTACTACCTCTTAGGGCAGCCCTTTCCACTTTGGGACAGTTTTAATTACTAGGATATTTTTCCTAACATCAAATCTAAATTCTCCTCTTGGCAACATCTACTTTTTGTTCTTGTTCTTTCCTGTGGGGTTAACAGAATAAGTTGAATTACTCTTCTACAAGGCCCCCCTCACTGGGGAAGCTGGGAGCATAATGCCTGGAATCAGGAAGACTAGAGTTCAAATTCAACTTCAGGCACTTACTAGCTCTATGATCTTGGGACAAGTTTCCTCCACTGTATAATGGTGGCATTTTAAATTAAATGATGGCACATTCCATGAAGATCAGAGGAGATGCTGTTTACAAAGTGCTTAGCACAGTGCCTGGCCTTCAGTAAGGGCTATGGAGATGCTTTTTCTCTTCTCCTCTCTTCCCACGTTTCAAATACTTGAAGAGAGCCATCTTGTCCCTCTTGAGTCTTCTCTTCTTCTCCAGGATAAACATACTCATATCCTTCAACCCATCCTCCTCTGACGTGGTTGTAAGGCCTTGGGTTACCTTAGCCAACCATAGGATGATCATCTTCTCTAACTAAGGCACCCAGAACTGACCCCATTGCTCCTACTGATGTGATTACAACAGAATATGAAAGGATTGTCACCTCCTTATTCCTGGAAGAACACTTTCTTTATGTAGCCCAAGTTCTCATTTATCTTTTGGCTACCACATCATACTGTTGTGCCTTATTAAACTTTTGTTGTGGCTCAGTTGAGTCCGACTCCTTGTGACCTCCTTTGGGGTCTTCTTGGCAGAGATCCTAGAGTGGTTTGCCATTTCCTTTTCCAGTTCATTTTACAGATAAAGAAACTGAGGCAAATAGGGGCATTATGTGCCTTGCCAGTGCCACACAGCTATAAATGTCTGAGGCATCCACTGAGCCATCTAACTGCCCCACATGAAACTGACAATCTACTGAAACGAAAACTTTTTATAACTACAGCCTGACAAGCCTGGGCTGTACTTTCTTGGCCCTTGTTTTAGAATCTCCAACATCTAAAAAGTCTGTAAAGTATTTTCCCCTCCAGCTATTAGGATGGCTTAGAGGCTTTTTCTTTGTTTAATCTTGGCTTATCTCCCAAGAATGCCTGTGAATTTTGTTTGGGATACCTCTGTAACTATATTTCATCAATTGAATAATTTCTTGGCGTTTAAAAGAATGTCTTGTTAGATTTAATTATGGGCTTGCAAACATACGCTTAAGAAAATGTTACTTCTCCACTGGAAAGATTTCCTCTTTCAAAGGTATTATTTATGTCTGTTAAAAGGATAGAAATATGTTGTCAATAAATGTTTTTGAGAATCAGGAGGCTCCACACAGCTACCAAACTGATATGTTTGGAGTTATTGACCTTTAGGCACTCTCAGCTCAAGTCAAAGACTCTTGCCAGTTGTTCATTATCCATGTCAGAAGATTTCTTGTCTTCTCATTCTTGCAAAGTGGTCTCCTGTGTTTGGAATGTGTGACCTCCTCATCTTTGTCCTGGGGAATCCCTGGGCACCTTCCAAACACAATTCAGCTATCACCTATCAACCAATATGAGGCCTTCCCAATCCTCCAAGTTCCCAGGCTCTTTGTGTGGACTTTATTTTTCCTTCCTTGGGTCTGCATTCTTTCCTCCTGGTTGAAATCAAATTCCTCCACAGGGAGGGACTGTTGTCTTTCTTTCCCTAATGGGGAGGAGCACGCATGACTCACACATGGTAAGTGCTTCATAAATGCTGAAGTGAATCTAATGCTGGGAATAAGCATTCCAAACTTTTGTGGCTCAGCAGATGTTGCTGTGGAGGGCAGTGACCACACACTGCCTCTAAATTCTATTTGCCTCTCTTTCCTGTGGGAGAGAAAACCCAAAGACCCTCTAGTTCAGAACTATCTATTATCTGGAAGCTTGAGAGGTTTTAGATAAAGGCAAAGGCCCTGGTGAGGCAGCCAACCAGTGGTCAGAGTGCCTGGCCTGGAGCCAGGAAGACTTAGAGTTCTTCCTGAATTCAAGTCTAGCTGCAGACCCTTCCTAGGGAGATGACCCTAGGTACTTCACACTGTTTGCCTCAGTTTCCTCATCTACAAAATGTATTGAAGAAGAAAATGACAACCACTACAGTATCTTTGACAAGAAAACCCCAAGTGGGGTCATGAAGAGTCAGATCCAACTGAAAAATAATTAAACATTATTTACTACTTTCCGTATTATTCATGTTCCCTTTAGCAAAGACAGTTACTGATGCAGAATATCATTGTTTAAAAATCTTTAAATATACTATTATTAAAATGCAAACAACTAGGAAGCAAATTTAAAGGATAAAAAAATATTCAGCAGTAACCAGGGCTTGACCATGGAAGCAAGAACAAGAAGGAAGAAGGGGAAGCACTCGGGTTTGCTGTGAATCAGGTAATTTCCCTGGGTTCTCTTGACAAGTAGCTAAAAGAGCCAGGTCAGGAAGACTTGTGACACGACAAGCCTTAGGGTTGGTCTCCCAGAGAATGCCTTTCATTGCTGCCCCTGCTGCTGCCCCTGCCACCTCTGCTGCTCTTTCATCTTCCCCCTGCAATTCACTCTCCTTTTCCGGGGAGATTTGGAAACTCTGTGCTCCAGGGCCAATCCAACATAACTTCATGTCTTCCTAAGCAGGGGAAAAACTACAACTCATGAAATATTGAGGATCTCAACCCTGTTGCTTGCTCCCACCCCCTCCCAAGTCTGCTCAGGCCAACTCTTTCCTGAATCTCTTAATTCTTCAGAAATCAAACTATTACAAAGTAAGACTTTATATTTATTGTCTCCAGGAGCAGTCTTCACTGCTCAGGTGTTAAATTGTCATTGTATTTGTTATTGTTGTTTTTCAGTCATTTTGGATGTTTCATGGCCCCTGAGCAAAGATGCTGGAGTGGTCTGCCATTTCCTTTTCCAGCTCATTGTACAGATGAGGAAACTGGGGCAAACAGAGTTCAGTGACCTGCCCAGGGTCACACAGCTAGGAAGTATCTGGGGCCAGATTTAAATCCAGGATCTCCTTTCTCTAGGCCTCACTCTATCCACTAAGCCACCTAGCTGCAACTTGCTTCTAATATTTAATCCACACTTTATTCATAGCATAATTTAAATAATTTTATTTTGATATTTAACCATTGTTTTAATTATATTAATTAGGCCTACCCATGAGCAATTAATATTTTTGTAATTTTTTAGATCGGACTTTTTTCGTGTGAAAAGTGTTTTGTAATTGTGTTAAATAATTCCTGTGTTTCTCTCAGCAAGTAGATTCCCAGGTATTTTATATTGTTTAGAGCGATTTTAAATGTAATTTCTCTTTCTAACTCTTGCTTTTGGACTTTGTTGGTAATATGTAGAAATGATGGTGATTTATATAGATTTATTTTATATCCTGAAACTTTACTAAAGTTATTAATTATTTCAACTAAATTTTTAATTGATTCTCTAGGATTCTCTAAGTAGACCATCATATCATCTGCAAAGTGATAGTTTAGTTTCCTCATTGCCTTCTTCAATTCCTTCAATTTCTTTTTCTTTCCTTATTGCTATTGCTATCATTTCTAATACAATATTAAATAATAGTGGTGATAATGGATATCCTTACTTTACTCCTGATCTTATCAGGAAGGCTTCTAACTTATCCCCATTGCAGATGATATTTGCTGAAGGATTTAGGTATATACTACTTATCATTTTAAGGAATCACCCATTTATTCCTATGCTTTTTAGAGTTTTTAATAAGAAGGGGTATTATATTTTGTTGAAGACTTTTTCTGTATCTATTGAGACAATCTTTTGATTTCTGTTAGTTTGGTTATAGATATGGTCAATTATGCTAATAGTTTTTCCTAATATTAAACCAGCCCTGCATTCCTGATATAAACCCCACCTGGTCATAGTGAATGATTCTTGTGATATATTGCTATAGTCTCCTTGCTACTATCTTTTTAAAAATGTTTGCATCTATATTCCTTAATTAAATTGGCCTATAATTTTCTTTCTCTTTGTTCTTCCTGGCTTAGGTAACAGTACCATATTTGTTTCGTACTAAGAATTTGGTAGAATTCCTTCTCTGCCTATTTTCCCAAATAGTTTAGGTAGTATTGGGATTAATTGTTCTTTAAATGTTTGATTTCATTTGTGAATCCATCTGGACCTGGAGATTTTTTCTTAGGTTGTTCATTGGTGATTTGTTCAATTTCTTTTTCTTTCTTTTTTTTTAAACCCTTACCTTCTGTCTTGGAATCAATACTGTGTATTGGTTTCAAGGCAGAAGAGAGAGGTAAAGGCTAGGCAATGGGGGTTAAGTGACTTGCCCAGGGTCACACAGCTGGGAAAAGTCTGAGGTCAGATTTGAACCTAGGATCTCACACCTCTAGGCCTGGTTCTCAATCCACTAAGCTACCCAGCTGCCCCCTCATTTTTTTTTCTAATATGGGATTATTTAAGGATACTATTTCCTCTTTTGTTAATCTGGGCAATTAGTACTTTTTCTAAATATTCATCTATTTCACTTAGATTGTCAGATTTATTGACATATTTGGGCATAATAGCTCCTAATGATTGCCATAATTTCCTCTTCATTGGTGGTTAGTTCAACCTTCTCATTTTTGATACTGATTATTGGATTTTCTTCTTTCCTTTTTTAAATCAAATCAACTAATACTCTTATTTTATTCTTTTGTAAACCAACTCTTAGTCTTATTTAGTTCAATGATTCTCTTAATTTAAATTTTGTTAATTTCTCCTTTAATTTTTAGGATTTCCAATTTAGCCATTAAATAGGATTTTAAATGTGTTCTTTTTCTAGTTTTTTTAGTTGTATGCCCAATTCATTGATCTGTATTTTCTCTATTTTATTGACATAAGCATTTAAAGATAAATTTCTCCCCGAGTACTGCTTTGGTTGTTGCCCATAAATTTTGTCTTCTCATTGCCATTCTCTTTAATAAAATTATTGTTTCTATAATTTGTTCTTTAACTTACCTTTTTTTTTAGTAATGATTTATTTAGTCTTCAATTAATTTTTTTATCTTTCCATGGAGCTTTATTGATTATAATTTTTATTGTGTTATGATCTGAAAAGGATGCTTTTATTATTTCTGTTTTTCTGCATTTTGTTCTAACTTTTCTAAGATTTCATTCACTTCCTTTACTTCTTTCTTGTATATTTTTTGGTTTGATTTATCATGATTGCTACTCCTGCTTTTTTTATTTTAGGTGAAGCACAATAAACTCTGCTTTAGCCCTTTACCTTTACAATGTGTGTGTTACCTAGCCTCAAATGTGTTTCTTATGAATAACATATAGTAGGATTCTGGTTTTTAATCCACTGTTCTATCCACTTTTGTTTTATGGATAAGTTCATCCCATTTACATTCACAGTTATGATTACCAACTGTGTATTTCCCTCCATCTTATTTTCCCCTTTTTGGTCCATTTCTTTTTCACTCTGTCCCTTATCACCAGTGTTTTGCTTTTGATCATCTCCCCCACTTTCTGCTCCCTCCTATTCCTACTCCCCTTCCCTTGTCTTATTCCCCTCCTACTTATCTAAAGGGTAAGATAGGATTCTATAACCCAGTGAATATGGTTATTATTTCTTCTCTGAGCCAGTTATGATGAGAGTGAAATTTAAGCATTGCTCATCACCAGCTTCATCCTCCCAGCCTCAGGCTATCATACTATTCTGGAACAATTGAAACTTGCAGAAACCCAGAAATAAGGCTAAGGATAGCAACAAGGAAGAACTGAAGTTTAAGAGAGTGCCATAACCTCTTGGAGAAGAGTCTACCTTTTAAAATAAAAGTGAAAGTCAAGAAAAAGGCTGGAAAATGAGCAAACATAAAAAAAAAACCTAACCACATAAAAAAATTTTTATGGAGACAAAGAGCAAGGCATAGACATAGAAGTGAACAGTGTAAGCAAAGCAAACATGAAAAGTTTCAAAGATATTGGTCTCAAGCTTTTGGAAGAGTTAAAAAAAAAGATTTCAAAAATCAATTATAAGAGGCAGAAGAAAAATGGGGAAGAGAAATGAAAGCAATACAAGAAGTAATGGGTCAAATGAAAAAGAAACTCAAAAGCTTATGGGAGAAAATCATTTCCTAAAAATTAGAATTGGGCAACTAGAAGCTAATGATTTCATGAGACATCAAGAAACAAAACAAAATCAAAATAATGAATAAATAGAAGAAAATGTGAAATATTTCATTTAAAAAACTGACTTGGAAAATAGATCCAGGAGAGGCAATGTATTGCACTACCTGAAAGCCATAATTTTTAAAAATCCTGGACATCATAATGCAAAAAATTATCAAGGAAAACTGCCCAAATACTCTTGAACAAGAGAATAAAGTAGAAATTGAAAGACTCTACAGGTCACCTCCAGAAAGAAATACCCAAATGACAAAGAGAATTACACTGAGAGAAAAGGGAAGGGAAAGATGGAATGGGGTAAATTACCTCACCTAAAAAGATAGGAAAAAATATTACAGTGGAGGGGAGGATGAAGCTGGTGATAAGCAATGCTTAAATTTCACTCTCATCATAACTGGCTCAGAGAAGAAATAATAACCATATTCACTGGGTTATAGAATCCTATCTTACCCTTTAGATAAGTAGGATAGATGATCATAACTGTGAATTAACTGTGATAATCTCCTGAGATTGTTGATGCCTTAGTCTCTCATCAGGCTATGGGGGGGACTTTTGGTCTCAACCTGGGCTTGGTCAGGACAATGCACAGCAGACTACCCTGCCCTAGGGCTCAGCCTTGAGCTTGGCAAGGGCCCACCAGGCTCCCACAAGCCAGCACCTTGGGGATTGCCTTTGTGGGAGATGGGGAGCCCAGCTCAGGGGTTACTGACTGCTCCCCACTGGGATTCAGGTCTGCACTGGCTGGGATTCCTGGCCTCACTCTGGACCCCATAGATGAGGGTGTACATCACCAACTGCTCTGGCCTGGAATTCTGGGCCTCACCACAGGTTTCCTTGGAACTCTAATTGGGTTGCACTGGTGTTGACCCAGGCAAGGTTTCGGGGTCTGGATGTTGACTTGGGCCCAGGTTTAGACCCTGGCACAGTAGATTGGCAGGGGAAGGGTGGTTGTGGGGGGGTTGCTGTTGACTTTCCTTACTCCTTGTAGCCTCCTTCTGGTGTGCTCCCCTCTCCTCCAGTGCCCCAAAGGCTCTCTGCCTGCCTTTCTTGTTCTCTTCACGAAAGGTGCTTTACTCTGTCTCCCTGTTGGTTCTTTCACTCCTGTATTCCTTTTGTGGTGTTGAGATTGGTTGGAGAGGATTCTCAGGGTGGTTTCAAGCTTTCCTGCTTCTATTCTGCCATCTTCACATTTTGGCATTTAATTGGAGAAAACTTTAAAATTCAAATGGCAAGTGACAATGTAAGAAGAAAACAAAACCCCACTTAACCCCAATTGGTTAGCTCATACTGTTCTGCCTTGGGGCTGATACACAATATCATTTCTAAGACAGAAGGTAAGAGTTTAAAAAGAAGCAAACAGATAGCCACATTGGTGAGCACTCGGACACCAACATAAATGTGTTTTGATGGTTAAGTGTATTCTCAAATCCCCCTATGATTTTATATCAGAGTAGTGATCTTACAAATAGGATGGTTCGGGGGCAGCTGGGTAGCACAGTGGATTGAGAACCAGTCCTAGAGACGGGAGGTCCTAGGTTCAAATCTGGCTTCAGCCACTTCCCAGCTGTGTGACCCTGGGCAAGTCACTTGACCCCCATTGCCTAGCCCTTACCACTCTTCTGCCTTGGAGCCAATACACAGTATTGACTCCAAGACGGAAGGTAAGGGTTTAAAAAAAAAAAAAAACAAATAGGATGGTTCATTGGCTTCTCTTACATTGCAAGTATTGGCAACATATATATATATATTTTTTTTTATTTGAATAATTTTAGCTCCTGAATTACTTTTATTTTTCTCTCTTTACTAAAACCTCTTAGAATCTGGCTTTTTCTCTTATAGGGTTTATCTCCCAATGATGCATGTGAATCTGTCATTAAAGAGATAATTAATCGAGTGGGAGATGAAGATATGTTTGAACTTGGGATTATTGCAATGAACATAAAGGTATGAAATGGGATTTTTAAAAAATAATTTGAATGAAGGTGGAGTAGAAGGAGGGGGAAAATTGGCCTTACTCATAATTTTATCCATCCAGGGAATTTCTAGCATGGAAACAACATTTGTCACTGGTAGAAATGGGCAATTCCTGTGATACAGATAGTGTGCTTACAAATACAGATGTAAATATGTACATGCATGTATATATGTTCCATATACATGTGTGAAGTGCCCGGTTATTTCTCTTCTTTTGTTTAGGGCAGTTTGGCTTAGTGGACAGAGCACTGGGCTGAGAGTCCAGAAGAGTAAGTTTAAGTCCAAACTGGACTCACTAGATGAGTGGCTCTGGACAAAACAACCTCTGCCTGAATTTGTAAAGTTGGCTTAGCTGTGAAAGGGCGATAGGAAAAGCACCCACCTCCAGGGTTGTTTTGAAGATCACATAAAATAATATTTGTAAAGCACATAGCACAGAACCTGGCACACAATAGATTTTTAATAAATGCTTGCTTCCTTCCTTTTAGGGAGAAACTGGAGCTGCTTCATCGGTTCAGTTTACCTATTGTTCCTGGACTCAAGAAAAGGATTGTGTTGAACAATTAATACGATCACCTTGCCAACAGTGAAAAATATGACAAAGCATTTTATTTTTACTGTTCATTCATTAGCCTATTAGTTAGTTAAATTCATCTAGTTAAATGTAGAATAAATTAATCTTGAATTCATCTTTTTCCATTTAATATATTTCCACATGCTCATTTCAGACCTCAATGATTTTGTAGGTGCTTTATTTCTTTGTTTTCATAGCTTTCATTTTTCAAAGCTAATTTGGTTGTTAAGGTTGTCTGGTTCTTCAAATCAAATCAACAGATTTTTTTTTTGAGTGAATACTGCATGAAAAACATTTTCCTTTTAAGTGTGTATGTTTCACCTAAGAAGTAAAATGTTTGTATTAGGAATGGTAGTTTTTGTTTCTTTTGTTTAATATGATTGAATGACATAACCAAGGATGATTCCTTTTGATTAACTCAGTTTTGTACATTTTTAAAAAAATGTTAGAAATATTCCTTGGTTGTGGATAGAAAGCTGGACCTAAAAACAGAAAGTCCTGGGTTCAAATGTGTCCTCAAATACTAGCTATGTGATCCTGAGCAAATCACTTAACCCTGTTTACCTCTATTTCCTCATCTGTAAGATGAGCTGGAGAAGGAAATGGCAAACCACTCCAGCATCTTTGAGAAGAAAATCCCAAATGGAGCCATAAAGAGTTGGAAATATCTGAAAAACAACTAAACAACAAAGTAATAAAAATCTCAAGTGGTATCGATAGCATGAAAGGTACTATTCGTTGCATATATGTATTTGTAGGATTAGACTAGACCAAGGAGTAAAAGAATACTTGACTGGAATTTATTGAGGTCATCCTTTGCCGTGGCAAGAAGGATATTACCCTACCAGAGGGTTCATGTCATGCATTATTAATCCAACTTTTGCTGTGAGTTTAACAATGATACAATAGTTAGATGATATATGGAGCCTTTATTTTGGTACTATAAGCTCCTTGAAGACAGCATATTTTAAATTTTGTTCTTTTATCCCCGGTTCTTAGCACAGTAATTTACACAAAGTAGGCATTTAATAATATTTGCCAGTTTGAATTTAATTTCTCCCAAGAGACTATACATGTTTAACAAGAAATGCCTAGATAAATTACAGAAGCATCAAGTTTCAGAATTGGAAGACTGTAGAGCCCATTGAGTCTAACTAATTCAGGCAATTCTGCTATAATACAACATATCTGCTCCTAAATCATCATGCTTTGAAAAACTACAATAAAAATACAAAAGCTTATAGAGAAAATGGAGTAAGAGGCAAAACACTCCAAAACATCAGCGATATTAAAAAAGATAGGAAACTAATAAATATGGTAGTTCCGTTTTATGTGTTAAATGGTAAAATACACAAATACTACAATAAAAAGTGTTAGTGCCTATAGCTTTGAACACAGACCACAGCCATGGGGTGTAAAAATTATATCTTAATAATGAAAATATTATAGTTTTAGAGGTTTATTAATGATCATTAGAAATCAAGGAATAAAGAAGATACAAAATAAAGACCATGTATGTGCCCATGCCTGATAAGCCTGTTCAAACACCCACCTTACCACCACCAAGACCGGAAGTAAAAATGTGGGACCTTCCAAGTCCCCACCTAATATCCCCTATCTACAGGAAATACGTAATGACAGGAAGTCAGTGGACTCCTAGGAAATGTAGTTCTTTTTTAGGGTACCATATTTTCAATTATACAGGGAAGATGGAGTGTTTGAGTGTAGACCAGCCTTCCACCACTTCCCTGGATTGGTCACCCACGTTTTGTATAAGGGGGAAAAGGGAATAAGAATTTATAAAGCAGAGTGCAGCTAAGTGGTTCAGAGACAGGAAGACCTGGATTCAAAAGTGACCCCAGACACTTCTTAGTTGTGTGACTCTGGGAAAGTCTCTTAACCCCCTCCTCTCTTAGCCCTTACTGCTCTTCTGCCTAGAAACTGATTCTAAGCCAGAAGGTAAGGGTTTAAAAACAAAAATTAATCTACCACCTATTCCTTGCCAAAACACCGGGCTGATACTTTTACACTTGAAAAGTCTCATTTGATCCTCATAGGTAAGAGGAGAAACCCATCAACTCCAGAGGCAACATATTTTGCTTTTAAATAGTTTTAATTATTAAGTTCTTCTTTAAATTGAGGCAAATGCCATTAATTCTTCCTAGTACTATACTATTCTGGGATCCAACAGAACAAGTCTAATCATCCTTCCAATCCTTGAGGGCATCCCTCAGATGTCCCCCTAAGTTTTCTCTTGATTAGGATAAACATTCTCACTTCCAACCAGTGTTTCTATGGCCCAAGTTCTAGGTTCTTTGCTCTGCTCTGGATGCTCACCAGCTTATCAGTAGCTTTCTTGAAATGGGGCCCCTAGAACTGAACAAAATCCTTCAGATGTAGTCTGATCATGACAGAATACAGTAAGATGGTTACCTCCTTGTTTCTGAAAACTGTATCTCTATTTAGCCACAAGCATCTCATTAGTTTGGCAAATTAATTCTGGGTTCTCATATTATACTTCTAATTCATATTAAACTTGCACAAGGACTCTCAGGCCTTCAGACAAATGATTTTCTCACCATGCCTCTTACATCTTGTACTTGTAAAAATTATTTTTTTGAATCCCAATATAAGATTTTACATTTATATAGATTACATTTCATCCTAGTTCAGCCTATTGTTTTAGCCTCTGACTGATCATATCCTGTTAACTTTAACATCTGCTCCAAACCTTCTCTCCTTTATTCAAATCTCCAAAAGCTCCCCTGTCCTCCCTTCTTTCAGGAAATGACATTGCTTCTTACTTTAATGGGAAAATAGAGATATTAACTGTGAACTCCCTCATTCCCATAGTCTATTGAATGTCTCAAAATCCTTCTCCATCTTTACCACTTTTCTCCTCCATTACTCCTGCCTCTGAGGAAGTGATGAACCTTCTCTTTGCCAAGGCCAATAGCTCTACCTGTGCTTGCCTCCTCTCTCTGTGTGTCTCTGTCTCTGGGAAGTGATGGGGAAGATGGCAAGATAGCCAGTATGGATCAATGGAAACCAATTTTCTTAAGTAGGAGACTCTCAGAGCCTAAAAATGCACTTTAACAAATATTTGTCTTGTTAGCCAAGCAGAAAGATATTACAACAAAGGGCTGTATTGGTTTAAAACATAAACTTAGGGATAACGTTTCCCAGAGAGGTAAAGTGGAAGATTGAGTGCCAGCCCTTCAGAAAAAACAATGGAATAAAAAATCAGTTTAAAAAAGCTTGGTGAGAAACCCAACTAGTCAAAGTCATCCCCAAAGCGTTCATTCATAAAACTGGAAAGGCAATAATTAGATAAAAAATGGACAAGTTATGTTAAGATTTTTAAAAAATTTAAAAAACAAACCCTTACCTTTTATCTTAGAATCAATAACTATGTATTGGTTCCAAGCCAGAAGAGGGTAAGACTTAGGCAATGGGGGTTAAATAACTTGCCCAGGGTCACATAGCTAGAAAATATCTGAGACCAGATTTGAACCCAGAATCCCTCATCTCTAGGCTTGACTCTATCCACTGACCACTTAGCTGCCCTCTTTTTAATTTCTTAATAGACCATGGAGACCTTTTGTCTTTACACTGCCTACATTTCCTTCTTTATCATTCCCCTCCTAAATGCTGCTTCAACATCTCTTCCAACTGGATGTCTTGCATGATTATTCAAGATTTCCTGAAAGGAAAAACAAAAGAGAAAACTTTAACAGCTCAGCCATCATTAATTAGCAAGAAAGGCACAAAACAAAGAAATATCTCCCCCAAAGCTGTTTTTCATTGCCATGAAAAAGAGTCAGAAAGTAAAAATGAAAGAGCATGTGGGTTTTCCAAATGCTTCTGTTTGCAGATGGCCTCATCCTGGCTGTGTCAGGGCACAAAATATTGAAGAACCTCCTGGAGAAGTTATAGAACCACTCAAAAGAGTTGGCATAATTATTTCATAGGAAATAAAAACAAGTAAATGACTATATTACCCATATTACAACACGTAGTTAGATAGACAACTTCTTGCACTCATCCATCTTGGACATTGAATTCAGATGAACAATAAATTGGACCCAGAATTAAACAAAAGGAGGGGGAACTGGATTATCCTTGGGAAATTCAGAACTCCTTTAATAACAACAGAAATCTCCCAGAAAAAAAAAAGGTGTAGATGGATAGCTTGCAATCAGCACCACATGTGAGAACTTCATATTGTTGAGATCATAGATTCAATAGGCTGAGTCATGATTATTAAACCAAAAACATTTATAGTGGCATTTAGTTACAAAGTGACAAATAACACACTGCATTTAATAGAAAGCTTGGTGAGAAATCAGGAAGACCCTGGGGGGACCCTGGGCAAGTCACTCAATCCCTATTTGCCCCCATTCCTCATCTATAAGGACACACAAGAAGGAAATGGCAAACCACTCCAGTATCTTTGTCAAGAGAACAAAAATTGACTTTCTTCCTCCTTGTTATATGAAAGATTTTTGGACAAAAAAAAACAACTTTGGCTTTGTCAATGGGGTCACATAGAGTTGTACTCAACTGAACAACTAACAAGATGTCCAGGAAAGATCATTTTGGCTTGAAGAGCCATAGGGATCCATGACTGGTGCCACAGGGACATTAAGAAAGTTACAAAGCAATAACATTTTTATATACATGAAAGGAGAGGCTTTCTGGAAGTCAGCTTTGTTCTCACAAAATTCTATCATCAGAGAGATTCTGGATCAGTCTAGTGTGTATGGGCAAGCAGGGCAGAGATGCCCATGAGATGGAATTTTGGAAAGGAGGAAGAATTCAAGAAAGAAATTGACCATCAGAAGAAGGTGTATTGCCTCATCTTTCTGTAATTCCTAGATATCAGGTTTTCTGTTTTTCCTCCCTTGATGCCATACTTTGGCCTCGGGGAAGTTATTAATTACCTGCCCTAAGCAGCCTTTGTCCTCCCTATACAAGAAGTTGTGGCTGTATGTTCTTGAGACCTTAGTATTCCTGTGATAGTGACCAAGACATCAAAATAGGGCAACATTCCTGGTTATCCCAAGGGACATTATGCCACGCCAGGCTGATAGCAGCAGAATGGACCCCAGGCCAGGTTTGTGAGTTTTACTCCACTTTCAGTGGCTTGATTTACTACACTTTCAGTGGCTTGATTCAGACCACAAGAACTGAAAGTGTCAACTATTAATGTGTGTCTTCCTGTGTTTTTCCCCCTCTCATTTCCATTTTTAAATACATTTTTATGTAAGTACATTTTATTTTTTACTACTATAGTGTGATATTAATGAATATTTAATGAAAAGAAGTTTATTAAGTTTAGCTTTCTATGCACAAACCACTATGCTAGATTCTGGAATATAAAAATTGAAAAATATGAGAGTTGGGGGCAGATCGGTGGCTCAGTGGATTGAAAACCAGGCCTAGAGATGAGAAGTCCTAGGTTCAAATTTGGCCTCAGACACTTTCTTCCTTGTGACCCTGGACAAGTCACTTAACCTCCATTGCTAGCCCTTACCTCTCTTCTGCCTTGGAACCAATACACAGTATTGTTTCTAAGATGTAAGGTAAGGGTTAAAAAAAAAAGTAATGATAAGACTTAAAAGATAAAATCCCGAAGAGCAGATGGACCCAACCAAATAACACAGTTTATAAAGCACTAAAGATTCATTTCTTAAGAGATCTCCAAGAGAGGTTTGCAAGAGAATAGGAAAAGGCCATGAATGGTGTTTTTACAAAACAAGATGGCGCAGGGGATGATAGCAACTTCCAAACAATATGCCTAGTTTCCCATCTCTGTAAAATAGAAGGCTATTCTGAGAATGCAATAAAGGGCATTCTTGATGAAAACATGAGAAGGAAATAGTTGGACCTTCATCAGCAGTTTTCACCAGTGGACCATATCTTTAAGGTCAGATGGATGACTGAAAGGAAGAATAATAATAATAACATTTATGTGGTAGCATTTTAGCGTTTGAAAAAGCATTCTGCCTACTTCATTATTTAATTCTCACAAAGAAAGACCCTGTTCTAAGGTTTGGGGGTTGTGATTTACCCAAGAAGCATCTGAGAGGGGATTCAAACTCTAATCTCTCTGAATTCCAGTGCCAGTCCTCTACTATTTTTTGTTGTTTCTGCTGTTAGAAGCAGCTAGGTGATTTGGAACTATGCCCAAAAGGCACTAAAAGACTGTCTGCCCTTTGATCCAGCCATAGCACTGCTGGGTTTGTATCTAAAGAGATAATAAGGAAAAAAGACATGTACAAGAATATTCATAGCTGTGCTCTTTGTGGTGGCAAAAAATTGGAAAATGAGGGGATGCCCTTCAATTGGGGAATGGCTGAACACATTGTGGTATATGTTGGTGATGGAATGCTATTGTGCTCAAAGGAATAATAAAGTGGAGGAATTCCATGTGAACTGGAACAAACTCCAGGAAGTGATGCAGGGCGAGAGGAGCAGAACCAGGACAACATTGTACACAGAGACGGAAACACTGGTACAATCAAATGTAACGGACTTTTCCATTAGTGGCAATGCAGTGATCCTGAACAACCTGGAGGGATCTATGAGAAAAAACACTATCCACATTCAGAGGAAAAACTGTGGGAGTTGAAACACAAAAGAAAAACAACTGCTTGAACACATGGTTGGGGGGGATATGATTGGGGATGTAGACCCTAAATGAATATCCTCATGCAAACACCAACAACATGGAAATAGGGTCTGATCAAGGACACAAGTAATACACAATGAAATTGTGTGTTGGCTGCAGGAAGGGTGGGGGGAGGGGAGGGAGCAAAATAATGTGATTATTGTAACCAAGAAATAATGTTCTAAGTTGACTAAATAAACTAATTCATATGGGGGGGAGGGGAAGGGAAGCAAAAAAATAAAAGAAGCAGCTAGGTGGCACTGCTGATAGAGTAGCAGAAAGTCCTGAATTCAATTCCAACCCTCACACATTTACCAAAGGTGTGACCTCATGCAAGTCTCTTAACCTCTGTCTGTCTCAGTTTGCTTATCTATAAAATGGAGATAATTATAGCACCTCCCCCAAAGGGTTATTGTGAGGGTCAAATGAAAGCATATTTGTAAAGAGCTTGGCACAGTTCCTGGCACATAAGTAGGTGCTTAATAAACACCTATTCCCATCTCTCCCCTAATTGCTTTTAGAGAAACATAGTGAAAATACTATCTCTGAGAGAAGGAAAAGTATTAAAGACTCCCCTCAAACACGTCTCTCACACACACATCATAATTACATAAGATTCCATAACAGAAAAGATCAAGGATTATTTTATTCAACAATTTGCTAAGTAAAGACATCAAGCCAAGTATTAATTAAAGGAGAAGACCGGAGGCAAAAAACCACCATTATTTTATTTCTTCTATAAGGGCTCTAGATGGATAATGAGATAGAATCAGAATTTAAAAGGGGGTATCTGGGATTGCATTGTAAACTATCCATCACTGAAAAAAAAAAAAGCCCATCATCTTTACCCTGCTGTCAGAGAGATTGGCTGAGGAAATCCCCTGATGGAATCTGGAGAACTTCTGGATCATGATGATGAGGCTCAGAGCATGAGATTTTGCCTGAGGCCAACAAAAGACCTCTGCCCAAAGAATGTGGACATTGTACCTTGGGGTACCTAAGCCAACTTCCAAATGGTTTTCAATATCTGGGTCTGCCTGCTGATAATTGGGCAGCTGGGATGCACCCCAAGGAGGCAAGGATGTGCCTGCCAAAGCCCCTGGAGGGGTTTGGTTCCTGAGAAAGGACTTTTTAAGACTGAAAAATGGCTGCATCCAGGTCTTTGATGGGTTTTTCTTTTTTTTTCTTTTATTTAATTAGATGATTTAGAATAGTTTTCCATGGTTACAAGACTCATGTTCTTTCCTTCCCCCAGCCCCTACCCGTATCTGACACGCAATTCCACTGGGTTTACCATGTGTCATTGATCAAGATCCATATTATTAATAATTGCACCAGGGTGATCATTTAAAGTCTACTTTCCCAGTCATATCCCCACCGACCCATGTGATCAAGCAGTTGTTTTTCTTCTGTATTTCTACTCCCACAGTTTTCCCTTTGAGTGTGGATAATGTTTTTTCTTGTAGATTCCTCCAAGTTGTTCAGGATCACTGCATTGCCATTAATGGAGAAGTCCATTACCTTCGATTATACCACAGTGTATCAGTCTCTGTGAACAATGTTCTCCTGGTTCTGCTCCTCTCGCTCTGCATCACTTCCTGGAGGTTGTTCCAGTTCCCATGGAATTCCTCCAGTTTATTATTCCTTTGAGCACAATAGTATTCCATTTGATGGGTTTTTCTGAAGAAGCACTTGGCAGAAAAAGGCATGCACATGTCCCCTCACCCAAGTATAGACAATATCCCTGAACCCTAACCTCCTGTGTTAAAAAAGGAGGATGTGTTTTGTTCTTTTTTAATCCTTGCCTTCTGTTTTAAAATTAATACTGAATATTGGTTCCAAGGAAGAAGAGCAGTAAAGGTTTGGGTAACTGGTGATAATTAAGTGATTTGCCCAGGGTCTTACAGCTAGGAAGTGTCTAGGGCCATATTTGAACCTCTTGTCTCCACTAAGCCACCCATGGCCCTAAAAAGGGCATGTTTTGGTACCCTCGGTGGCATGATCTCTAGAATCTAGCCTTCTAGACAGAGAAGGGGAAGTTGCCCTGTAGGCAGTGTTATATGTGGGTTACTTCATGAAAGATACCAAGTACAACAGTTTAGAGTCCTGGCCTTCTAGAAAAAGGAGGAGATTTCCTGAACAACCTGCCTCTTAGAGAAAAAAGAATCACCCTTCTAGTCCCCAGGGCTGACAAAAGGGACCCATGGCTTGGGGAAACCAGGGCTCTGACCCTGCTGCCCCAAGCCCTGTTATTACAACGAGTAACTTGGTACAGGTATAATAGAAAGGGCTATTTCTTGTTCCGAAGCTCCAAAATAGAATTGCCTTCTGGGAGAAGTTTATAGGCTATTTGAGTACTTTATATGTTTTCTGTACCCATTTATAGACTCCTGTGAGTCCTCTGTGTTGTCTTCATTTTCCATGGTATAAAATAAAGGTTATCTCATGCCCTAAACCCACATTGTTACTCTGACTGCTTGTTAGTGAGCTAGGGACTCCTTTTACTCACCCCTGTGGAAACCTAGACACTACTTATACTTAACTTTTATTTGAAGATTGTCCTAGAGGAAACGCCAGGTAGAAGCATAACAAGTCAAAAGAAAGAAAATGACCCTTTTAGGGTAATTCCCTGAAGTCAAACCCAACCCAAATATGCCTAGCAGCTAAGGGGAAGGTGCCCAGGCCATGAGGTTCCATCACTATTATCCCCCAAATGGTATCTAACTATAAATCATGAAATTCCACATCCTCAGAAGAATTTAAATGACAAACTCTTCTGAGGGAACGATGCCTGTGAAGGATGCAGTCGGTGTGTAGCAATAATTTGTATGTAAGAACTGGCATAAAGAATATTATTGAGATGATGTATTATTGGAAAGGAAGGTTGACTGGTTGCGTAGCAAGAAGGAAAGACGATAAATGTACAAACCCAGAGATACACTCATCGTTTTGTTGTTGAATGAAAGAAACTGGCACATTTGGTAGATCTCTGAGTTTTGGGGAAAATGCGAGTAAGAATGGCAAGTGTTTTTGTTTTTGAAACCACCCATTCTTTAAAGTAGCAAAACAGAAATATTAGCTTAGTAATAAGCAAGCATATATACAGGGATGAAGGCTAATTTATAAATAATTAATTATGTTTCATATTTAATAAGGCCTTTAAGATTGAGACTTGAGAATTTTAACAGCAATAATAACTCATGTTCCTATAGCACCTTAAAATTTACAGGGAATTTTCCTTCCAATAACCCATGTGGGTTCTAAAATTAATAATCAATAACTAAATATTATATTTTATAAAGTTTTATTAATAATAACTAAAGGGAAAGAACTACCTGACTTCAGCACAGTAGCAGGCGCAAAAGAGGATGAGGGAGGGGCTATAGCTACTTAAATACAATTATGCAAAATGTGGGGACGCAGGAAAAATGGAATTTTGGGAAATTCTAAAGGACTTCTGGGGGATGAAGTCCAAAGACTCAAAATCTCCATTTATACACCCAGCAGTTACCACTACTGTGAAATAGGGATGTACAGGTGTGCAAGGAGAACCTCTGGTCTAATGCTCATGCCCCTCTGGTACCCACCTCTCCCTCGTGGCTCCAAGAAGCTATAGAACACACAGTGGCCACACACAAGTAAACCCTTTCAGCAGATGGGCTGCCCCAAGTTGATGGACCACAAACTCTGATAAAGGTTGGAAAGTTTTGCAATTTGCAAAACTGCAAAAACTGAAAATTGCAAATTGCAAACCTTTCCATCTTTTATCATAAAACCCATTGGTGAATTAGGGGGATATCTACATTAAACATACAAAGACTTCCCCGGATGGAGGGGGCAGATAAAAACAATTTGTTCCAAAGGCTATGAAGTTAACTGAAGCAGGCTCTGTGGGATGCTTAGAGCTTGGTCAGACATTGAAGACATCAAGGTCATCCACTGTCTCCTGGGCCATTGCCAATCCCCTGACTATAATCTTGCCCCTGGACTTTGATGACTTAGGAGACTGACACTGATGACTTTGTGCAACTCCATTTAAATCCAATTCATGTGCAAGTCAAGACATGACCCTGTGATGGGTGGCATTGGTCCTCTTGGAAGATGAAGGACAAACAACAAAATAGTTAGTGGTTTTCTTATCTCTGTTTTACAGATAAGGAAATTGAGGTCCAAAGTTTTTGTTTTGTTTTATTTTTTATTCGAAGATATTTTCTTTTCCCAATTACATGTAATAATAATTTTCCATGTGCATTTTCCTAAATTATAAGATCCGAATTGTCTCTCTTCCTTCCTGCCCTCCCCTCCTCTCAGAGATGGTAAGCAATTTGATTTGGGTAATACAAGTTTTGTCATGCAAAACTTACTTCCATATTGTTCACTGTTGTAAGAAAATGCTCATATAGATCCCAAACCCCAAAATAAAACTAGAAATAACGAGATGGTATGTTTTGATCTGCATCTGACTCCAACAGTTCTTTCTCTGGACATGGATAGCATTCTGTGTCATACGTCCTTCAGAATTATCCCAGATCATTGTATTGATGAGAATAGCTAAGTTTTTTCACAATTGATCATCATACGATATTGCTGTTACCATGTACAGTGTTTTCCTGGTTCTTATTTCACTCTGCATCACTTTTTCTGAAATCATCTTACTTCTCATTTCTTATAACATAATAGTATTCTATCACCAACATATACCACAATTTGTCCAGCTATTCCCCAGTTGATGATCTCTCAATTTCCCTCAGTTTCCAATTCATTGCCATCACAAATAGAGCGGTTATAAATATTTTTGTACACGTAGATCCTTTCCTCTTTTTAATTTCTTTGGTATAGAGACCCAATAGTGATATTCAGGATCAAAGGGTATGCACAGTTTTTTAGAAGCTCAGAGTTTTTATGATTGAATAACAATTTTTTTAGAGTTTTAGAAATCATTCTAGGGCAAATAAAACATACATATTTTCTATTCATGAAACATTTCATTAAGAACTTCATGATTTAAACATCAGTGTCAATATGTTTTCTAATCCTTCTTTCACATAAGGAAACAGAAATATATTTAAATAAATATCCTAGAGGCAGTACTATGCACAAGAAAATATGAAAGTAAATAAGTTAGGCACCTTGAACAAATACAAGAAAAAATTGCCAAGAAATAATTGGATGACATCCTAGCAAATATATCTAGCAAGTGTATACCACAATTGAGCTAGAAACAGATGAGCAAATCTCTCTCCAAGTGTGTGAAATACTCATATTTTTGATTGTCAGCTGATTCAGTCTGAGACCCTTAATCATTCTTGCACCACCTTTCTCACAGTCACTCAGACTCACAACTTTGGAGGTATCCCTTTTTAAAATTTTTCTTTTCCCAATTACATGTAATAATAATTTTCCAAAATAATAAGATCTAAATTGGAGATGGTAAGCAATTTGATCAGGGTCATACCTATGTTATTATACAAAACACCTTTCCATATTCTTCATTGTAAAAGAATACTCATATAGAACAAAAACACAAGTAAACTAAGGTGAAAATAGTATGCTTTGATGTGCATTCTGACCTTTGGAGTCATTCTTGACTCTTTCTCCTCCCTTCCCTCCTTCTCCAAAGCCAACATGCAATTAGTTTCCATATCATATGGATTCCACTCCTGTCATATCTATTGCATCCATATGTTCCTTTCCAATCCCACTGCTATCCCCTTAATTCAGGCTTTCATCCTTTCTTTTCATGGAACATTATTAAAGCTTCTTTTAACACAGAGTATCACAAAGAACTTCCTTTAATTCATGCTGGTATATTATAAAGGAATATTTTACCTTTACAGTTTACAACACATTTTCCTACAAATATTCATTGAGGCTGATAGAACAAGTATTATTTCTCTCTTTTATGGATGAAGAATCCAAAGCTCAGAGCGGTTCATTGACTTTAATTATTGAGCATTTATAAATTGCCTACAATGTACTAGGCACTGCATTAAGTGCTAGGAATAAAACACAAACATGACCTAAGGCCCCTTCCCTAAACAAAGCTTGCTTTCAACTGGAATATACACCATGCATGCAAATATGTAAGCATATCACACAATTGTATTCCATCACAATCACTTGTTTAACTGTTTCCCAATTAATGGTCATTCAATTTCCAGTTCTTTGCCAAGACAAAAAGAATTGCTATAAATATTTTTGTACAAGTAGGTCCTTTTCCTTTGATCTCTTTGGGATACAAAGCTAGTAGTGATATTGCTGGTTCAATGGATATGCATGGTTTTATAGCTCTTTGGGCATAATTCCAAATTGCTTTTCAGAATGGTTGAACTAGATCACAATTCCACCAACAATGCATTGGTGTACCAATTTTTCCACCTCTCCTCCGACAGTTATCATTTTCCTTTTCTGTCATGTTAGCCAAAAATTTGATTAGGTATGAAGCAGTTCCTTGGAGTTGTTTTAATGTGAATTTCTCCAATCAATAGTGATTTGGAGAATTTTTATATGATTAAAAATAGCTTTGTATTTTTTCTTCTGAAATCTGCCTGTTCATATCCTCTGATAAGCTATCCATTGACGAATGGCTTGTTTTTTTTTACAAATTTGACTCAATCCCCTATAAATTTGAGAAATGAGTCCTTTATCAAAGAAACTTGTTATAAAAAATATTTCCCCAGTTTCTTGAATTCCTTCTCATTGAGGAATATCTTTTAATGCTTTGAACATGATGATGTTGATGAACAATGATACATGCATAACCCAGTG
This sequence comes from Monodelphis domestica, assembly GCF_027887165.1. Classification (NCBI taxonomy): domain Eukaryota; kingdom Metazoa; phylum Chordata; class Mammalia; order Didelphimorphia; family Didelphidae; genus Monodelphis; species Monodelphis domestica. Next base: position 636,286,828 of record NC_077227.1, read on the forward strand.
AAACTACTTGTCAACTCTGGGAAGGGGGAGGGAAGAGAGGGATCATGAATCATGTAACCATGGGAAAATATTCTAAATTTAAAAAAGAAAAAAAAATTAAGTATATTGGTAAGGGTTGTGTAATTAGAATTTTCTACCCTTGAACTTTATTTCACAGCATCCCTTTCCTTTTGTCCTGACATTACTTCCTTATGTTTTGAAGATAAGTTTATGTAGCTCCACCTTCCCTTTCTCTCTCTCTCTCTCTTTCTCTTTCTCTCTCTCTCTCTCTCTCTCTCTTTCTCTTTCTCTTTTTCTCTCTCCCTCCCACACACACATACTTTTGTAGTCTGAGAAAACTCTTTACTGATGGTTTTTTTACTTTCCTCTACTTCAAGTGATTATTAATAAATCTTATAAAATATAATACTTGAAGTATTGGATATTAATTTTTAATCTTACAGAGGGCAGCTGGGTGGCTCAGTGGATTGAGAATCAGGCCTAGAGATGTGGTATTGATTCTCTAAGACAGAAGGTAAAGATTGTTTGGTTTTTTTTTAAAGTATATTGAAAGCACAATATTATGGTAAGGAACTCCTCTGGGCCTTTAAGATACCATGAGTCTTGGGAATCAAAGACATTCTGGTCTCAGAAGGCACAGGCAAACTTTCTGGAAAGAAGAAGTTTTCTAAAAAAAGAAACTGGGAAGAAGATGCCTTAGGAGGAAGGTAATAGCCCCAGGAGGAGCCCTGGGGTGTGTGTGGCCTTTAGGCAAACCTGTCCAGATGCCAGTCTGTCCTCCCTCTTGGTGTGAGACCAGGAAGGGGCCTAATGATTGCATTGGGTGATTTTTATTGCATTTGTCATAGAACCATTTCTTGATATCAATGCTTTCTATTTTAAGAAAATTGTTTTCTTCCTACCAAGATAGAAAGTCATGTAGTAAATACTGACTGGCCCCAAGGAGATGGGTGGGGCCTTAGGAGTATCATTTTGATCTGATTTTGAACTCAAGCCAAGCTTTTTAAGCTTAAGAATCACTAGGGGGCACCATGTGCCAGCAGGCCTCTCCTCTGAATGTAGCTGAAGGGTAGGGAATCCATACAAATAGACCAAACCCAGAGCCATTCTTTGATAGATGAGGTCATAGATCTGAACAAACAATTCTTTTAAAAAATTGTTTTATTTTCCTCATTTACTCTTCAAAATGATTTTCAACATGCATTTTCTAAACTTATAAGATCTAAATGGCCTCTTTCCCTCTCTTGGCTCCCTCCTCCCAAAGAGGGTAAACAATTTGATGTGGAATATACATGTATTATCTTACAAAACATATGTCCATATTTTTTATGGAAGTACAAAAATTCACAACTGGTCATTGTGAAGAAAAAATTCTTCTTCTTCTTCTTCTCCTCCTCCTCCTCCTCCTCTTCCTCTTCCTCCTCCTCCTCCTCCTCCTCCTCCTCCTCCTCCTCCTCCTCCTCCTCCTCCTCCTCCTCCTCCTCCTCCTCCTCCTCTTTCTCCTCCTCCTCCTCTTTCTCCTCCTCCTCTTTCTCCTCCTCCTCCTCCTCCTCCTCCTCCTCCTCCTTCTTCAGATCATTTAGTCCAACTTTGTCGTTTTTCCAGAGGAGTCATCTAAGCTAATGGGATCTTTCATAGAATCTTTCATGCAGGTTAAATGACTTATCCAGGGTGATGTAGCAAGCAGGTGGCAAAGCCATGATTAGATCCCTGATCTCCTGTCCCTTGTTCCAGTAAAGCTCTTTTGGCTTCTTGAGATCTACTCTGTCTCCCCCAAAGTGAGAATTATGATGTGATAGCACAGGAGCTGGATTTGGACTAAAAGGACCTGAGTCTGACTCTTGCCTCTGCCACTTACTGTTTGGATGACGAAGGAGCAATTCACTTAACCTCAATAGGTCCAAATTTCTTCATCTGTAAAACGAGGGAATTATTTGGTTTCAAATGAGATCTGCAAAGAAAGCACTTTTCCTAACTTAAGCCTTGGGACATTCAACTGTAGAAAACTTCTCCAGGATCCCCCTCCTAATTCACACTCCTGGTTTGTGGTCCCCAGATGGCTAACTCTCAGGTTTCTAGGGTTAATCCTTGGGTTTCTAGAACCATTGATTATGAGCACATACTGATGCGCTCTCTATTAACATTTAACTAGTAACCTCAATTACCCTTTAGAAAAAGGTATTTTTTAAGGTATAAAAAACTGGTACAAAATAGTCTCTCCAGAAAAAAAATATTTCCATGAAAAGAGAAGTTCCATACTTGAAGTACAACAGTAATAAAAACTGGTACAAAAATATTCTCTCCAGAAAAAAAAATATTTCCATAAAAAAGAGAAGTCCCGTACTTAAAGTACAACAGTAATAAAAGCTGGTACAAAAATATTCTCTCCAGAAAAAAAAAATATTTCCATAAAAAAGAGAAGTCCCATACTTAAAGTACAATAGTAATAAAAGCTGGTCCAAAAATATTCTCTCCAGAAAAAAAAATATTTCCATAAAAAAGAGAAGTCCCATACTTAAAGTACAATAGTAATAAAAGCTGGTCCAAAAATATTCTCTCCAGAAAAAAAAAATATTTCCATAAAAAAGAGAAGTCCCATACTTAAAGTACAATAGTAATAAAAGCTGGTCCAAAAATATTCTCTCCAGAAAAAAAAATATTTCCATAAAAAAGAGAAGTCCCGTACTTAAAGTACAATAGTAATAAAACATAATAGTTTTTTACAATAGTAAAAAAAAAAGTAATAAAATAGGACATACCTCTGGCAAAGGGTTACCTCTCAACTCCTGACCCTAGAACACTTTTCCCTTTGTGGATTCCTTATGAAGTTCCCTGTAGGTGTAATTCTCTAGTGGACTCCAAGGAGAATCTCTACTCTACATTTCTATCCACTATAAGGGGTCATTCTCCCGGAAGCCGCCACCATAGTCTTTCTCTATCCAACTGTGGCCATTTCTACTGCTTTCAGCCATTACTAGTGGCCACTTCCATGGTTGCCATTCAACTCTAACTGCTATAGGATCTTTCATCCCCCTTGGCTCTCCAGAACTTCCAGAGGAAAGCTGGACACTGCCTTCTTGGATCTTGTATTCACCTAAGATCAGGAATGAATACAAAAAGTCAAAGGTTGGCATCTGTTCACACCCTCCATGACTGGGTGGAAGATGAGTCTGTCCCACCTCCCCCACCCAACTCTTGGGGCTGGCCCTATCTCCTCCCAGCTGCAAAGGAAAGGAGATAAATGAAAGGGTGTGTCACCCTTATATAAGGTGGACCCATTTGGTCCAATTCAGCAATGCCTGAGTCATCAGCTCTTCTAGCTCCAAAGCCAATCAGAAGATTTTTCCACACTGTGCCAGACCCACAATCATGGAACATCAGAAAATGGCTCTTCTTAAGCATCTAGATGGTCACTTGTCATCTGGCCCCTACAGGATGCTCCACACTTGCTACCTGCAGGAGATTCTAGTACAAGAGAGCTTTTCTTTGGATCTGGGGTTCTTGGGATGGTTTTCTCCTATGCCCTTGGCAGTAGGTTTTTATACAAAATGGTCAGAGATTCTCCAACCCATGTTAGGAAATGGCAACAAACACAAGAATGCACTTGAAGATGTTTAGTTTCAAGCGTTACTCCAGGTCTTCCTGGATAAGTGAATGATCCACAATAACTATTCACGGCCCCTGTTAATAGTCCTACAAAATATACAAATATACAGCTGAGGTTGCCCTGAAATAAAAGTTTTCTACTGATAACCAAAAGAATCAGATTTTGCAGGAGCGTAGGCAGGCGAATTTGTCTCTCTTTCCCTTCAAAGCAATGCCGGGTCTAGATTTGATATCTAACTCGTGCTCCTTTAGCCGACCTAGGAAAGAGAGGGTGGACATTGCAGAGTGGGCAAAGAGTCAGAAAGACCCCAGTTCAGCCTCTACATCTGAAGCAGCTAGATGGCTCAGTGGTTAGAGGGCTGGTCCAGCAGCCAAGAAGACCCTAGTTCAAATCTGGCGTCAGATACTTGCTGGACGGGTGACTGGACAAGACAATTAACCTCCCCCCACCTCAGTTTCCTCAACTATAAAATTAGAGTAATACTCGTAGGGCTCTTGTGAAGATCAAATGGCATCATATTTATAAAATACTCTGGAAACCTAGAAGGACTGCTTGTATTCTTGACACACCCTGGCTGAAGGACCTTGGGCAAGTTACCTAACCTCTCAATGCCCGGGCAATTCTCCAAGATTATAATTTGCTCGTAGAAGCGCTCCACAGATAAAATAATAGATCTGATTTCAAACAAACAAACAACAACAAAAAAAGCCATGAAAAATCTTATCACCGAGGTCCTCTTTGCCCTTATTTTAGGCCTGTCACGGTCTCCAGACCAGACGAAAGACAACCAGTTTGACTGGAAGTTTGAGCTGGTGAAAGAGGATGTCCTGAAACTGGTTTGGGTATTGTTGGGCAACAAATTGGTCCTATTGCTGTTATTGCAGTAGAGTATGGAGGCGAATCTGTCTCACTTTCCCTTCAAAGTAATGCCAGATCTAGATTTGAGGACGATATCTAGTTAATTCAGGGGCCAGAGCATTCCTAGATTTAAATACAGCTTGCCGAGGACCTGGCCAAAGGTATTGAGCGTTAACCGGGGGAACTTCCCTGCTAAAACCTATTCTCTGAACTTTCTTGGCTGAGTATGTTGGAAAGATATAATCATTCGAACTCCTTCCCAGCCCCAGACTAATTCTGGTGAGAAATTCAAAAGCAACCATAGCTACTGAAGTCAGATGTGAATTATTCAATGGAGTTCTCGTGCCTTAATTTTTTTGTATGTCATATAGTTGTATATTCATATGTAGCTGTGTTTTTCTAAGGCCAGTTGCAAAACATGCCATTAAGTCAAGACAACAAACATGGATTCAGCACCTGCTAAGCAAAGCACTATTCTACAAGTTGGGGATATTCAAAGAAAGAGGGGGGGAATAGTCCCAGCTCTCAAGGAGTTCTCAGTCTAATGAGGGAGATAAGATGCAAACAATTATGCACAAACAAAATATATGCAAGATAAATTAGAGATAATCAACAAAAGGAAGTTTCTAGACTTTTTATAGAAGGCGGATTTTAGCTGGGATGTAAAAAGAGCCAGGGAAGCCAGGAGGACAATTCAAAGCTTGGAGGAAAGGCAGTGAAAATATATGGAGCCTTGGGGGCAGCTAGGTGGCTCAGTGGATAAAGAACCAGAACTGGAGTAGAGAGGACTTGGGTTCAAATCTAGCCTCAGATACTTTCTACCTGTATGACTCTAGACAAGTCACTTACACTCTTCTGCCTTGGAACTGAAGCTTAATATTGATTCTAAGAGAGAAGGTAAGGGATCATCTGGATAAGATGAAATTTGAGCTACCTGCATACAGAAAGTTGAAGTGAAAATTGACTTAATCTCTAATTTGAATAATTTAGTCCCAGGGCAGATTCCTAAACAGAATGGATTATTTCCTTATTTCTCTCCTTTAATCTCCATCTCTGAAGAAGTAGGGCTTCTAGAGCCTTTCTGGTCCTGATGGGGAGAAGTAGGCTGCAACAGGGCAAATGGCAAGTCACCTGCACTGACTATGTCCTGGTGTTCCGGTTGATGGATGTGTGGGCTGCAGCCATCTAGATAAAGAGGACTGAGAGGGGAAGTTTGATCATTACATTAAGCTATCTGTGATAGAAAAATAGGTTATGATGTGACATTTATGTCATTTGTCATGTCATAATATCATATGGCATTTATGTCATCATCCCATGAGATATTGATCACATTCACTCCTGCCAATGCTATACAACTCTTACCTTTGTCTTCCCATAAATCCATCAGAGAGTTGACCCAATATACTGTGTGCCTTCCTGTGTCTTGACATTACGTGAATACCAAAAAATCATGTGATCTCCCATCAGTGATTCCCTGCTCTCACTCTGAGACTGGCTCATCTCTTTTTTTAATCAGTCAGGCATTGCTGATGACATCCTTAATAACTCTCTTACATACTTCCTCTTATATGATGTAATCACAGAAAGTTGGATCTGAAATTCCTCTCTCCCACAGCACCTGAAAAAAATATAAATATATTTCAGCCTTGGCCATTATTTCCAGTACTGGTGATATCTTCTCTCATAAACCTCAACACACTGATCCTAGGCAGGTAGTCAAAATACTTCTTGCTCCCCATTGCCATGTCATAATTACTTAACAATATCATCACTGAGGATCTTTCTTTGATGTTCTCCCAATCTAGATGCTGGTTCCTATTATCTATTAGTCTCCAGGTCACTCTCTCTCCTTTCTTAAGGAGTTTAGTATCTCACTATCTTCCAATTCCAATTCTTGCTTTTACATACTAGAGGCTTTCTCAGCTCCATGAGGGAACATTCTGACCCCCATTTCCTCAATCTGTTCAATTTATGTGATCAACTCTTCCATCCCACTTAAGCTATATATATATATACAGGGACAAGCATGCCCCTTGATTTTTGCCATTACTCAGAATTGTTTTACTTCCATTATAAAGAACTAAGAAATTCTTTTGTTAAATCCTAACCTGTCATTTTCCAGGTCTCTGTGCTTTCCTTACTCCTCCATAAACTCATTCTTCAACCTCACCATGACCTCCAAGTTGACCCCTCTTGAGGTATTTCCCAGGTTAGTACTCCTGCTCTGGCTTCATTTTCCCTCCTTCCCATTAATAACTCATTCAACTCAATATTATATTCTCAGGATCCTTGATCTCCATGTCTTGTCCTGTAATTGTTCTCTTTCCTTCCCAAATCTATACCTTGACTATCCACTGTCTACCTCCTTCACTTCTACATATAAGCTGTTAAATGGAGTTGGAGCAAGGCATGCAATGGAACTGGTTAGGTCCACTAAAAATTTATATGATCTCATCTCAAATGAGCCTTTCCCACAATAAGATAATCCTTTTTGCTGCTTCCTAATTAATTCTCTAGCCTACTCCCCATAAACTGTTCCAAACCTTCTCTTCTCTCAAGACTCCCATGTCATTATTTGTCATGAGGTTTCCTCCCTTCTCTACATCTCATAATCTTGTGGAATCATTCCCCCATTCTCTCATTATTTCCAAGCTTGGATTAATAGATTGCTCTTCTACTAGCCAAGGTCATCTCATGTACTTGTATCCTTGATCATATACTCTACAGCAGATTACCCACACAATTATACCTTCTTTCTCTAATCTTCATTCTCTTACTATCCTATCCTTCAGTATCCCATTAGAGCTACTTTCTTGTTTCCTACGTGCCCAAGTCATGTACCTCCTTGAAAAACTCTTACTAGATCTGACCATCCTCTTAAGCTACAACCCTAGACGTGAACAGGGTGCTCATGCCTGCTATTGCCTTTCTCGGCCAAACTCTTTTAAAAAATCTTGCCTTTACTTATTGCCTCCATTTCCTATCTTCTTATTTCTTAATCTTGGGTAAGTCAGCTTCTGATCTTATTACTCAACTGAAACTCCTTTCTCCAAAGTTACCAATGATCTCTTAATCCTCACCTTTCTTGACCTCTATGTACTATTTATACTATTAAGACCTCTTTTATACTTTCTCCTCTCTGGGTTCTTTTGACTCTGCTATATCTTAGTTCTCCAGAGTGCTCCATCTCACACTGTTTTTCTGGATAACCATCCATATTCATTCTCCTAATATCAAATTTACCCCAAGGCTCTGTCCTTTTTCTACATTTTCTTTCTACCTTTTTCATTAGTTCCCACAGATTTAATTATCATCTTTATGCTGATGATTTCCTAAACTATATATTTACCCTGGTGAATTAATCCTAAGCCCTTAGACTTATCACCAACTGTCTACTAGACATTTAGAATTGGATGTCTCACAAGTATCTCAATGCAATGGATCAACACAGAGTTCATTCTTTTCTTCCCCAATCCACTCCTCTTCCAAATTTCCAATTATCCAGGTTCACAACCCCAGGTCACCTTCAACTCTGCACTCCTCCTTACTTGACACATCCAGTTGGTTGCAAAATCTTGTTTCTATCTCTACTGCATCTTTCTCATCTGTCCCCTTCTCACTACATCCACAATTAACACTGAATTTATGCTCACATAACCTCTCACTTGGGCTATTACATTTTCTTCTTAATTGGGCTTTTTGCCTTGAGTATCTCTCCCTACTCCAATTTATCCTTCCCATAGATGCAGTAGTGATTTTCCCAAGTGATGCTCCAATGACCACCGAGGAACAAATGCTAAACTCCTCTGTTAGCATTCAAGCCCTTCATGACCTGACCACACTTGAACTTTTTTGGCATCATTCCACATCATTCCCCTTCATGCACACTATGATGTAGACAAACTGGCCTTCTTGCTGGTCCTCTCTCATAGCACTCTGTCTCTAGTGTTCTTGCTTTTGAATTGTTTATTCCCCTATATCCAAATGCTCTTTCCCTCTTCATCTTTGCCTCTTTGAATCCTGGGATTCCCTCACACTTTAGGACAGGCATGAACTTTTATATGAGGCGTTTCCTGATTCCCATAGCTGTTAGTGCTCTTCCTCCTAAAACTACCTTGTGCTTATAGATATATGCTTTCTACTCCCACCCTTGATCCCCAAGTAGGAACTGTTGTCTTTGTATTTCTAGAACCACTCGAAGAGAGAATGAGGCCAATAACACAATTCTGCCTCACTTAAATCCAACTCACTGGCAAGTCAAGATATCTCACCCTCTTCATGTCATTGATCCTCTTCTGAAACAAAAGACAAAGGGACAGTTAGGTGACTCAGTGGATAGAGAGCCAAACCTGGAGATGGGGGTGAGGTCCTGGGTTCAAATGTGACCTCAGAAAATTCTGTGTGACCCTGGACAAGACACATCCCCCAATTGCATTGCCTTTACTACTATTCTGCCTTAGAAGGTAAGGTGTTGGTTTTTTTTAAAGGACAGATAACAACAACCTGTCACATGTTGACCTTTATTGATTGACTGTGGAAACTAGGTGGTACAGTAGATGGAGTGCCTGGCTCAGAATCAGGAAGAACTAAGTTCAAATCTGACCTCAGAAACTTACTAGCTGTCTGATCCTGAGAAGGTACTTTAGCCCTGTTTGCCTTAGTTTCCTCATCTATAAAGTGAGTTGGAAAAGGAAATGGCAAACCAGTCCAATATCTTTGCCAAGAAAACCCCAAATGGTGTCAAGAAGAATGGGAAACAAATGAACAAAAATTATTTTTAAATCCACTTATAACATTTCCTAGCTGTGTGACTCTGGGTAAGTCACTGAACTCTAATTACCTAGCCCTTACTGCTTTTCTGCCTTGGAACAAATCCTCGGTGTTGATTCTAAGACAGAAGTATAAGAATTTAAGGGGGCAGCTGGGTGGCTCAATGGACTGAGAGCCAGGTCTATAGATGGGAGGTGCTGGATTTAAATCTGGCCTCAGACACTTCCCAGCTGTGTGACTCTGGTCAAGTCACTTGACCCTCATTGCCTAGCCCTTACCACTCTTCTGCTTTGGAACCAATACATAGTATTGACTCCAAGACAGAAGGTAAGGGTTAAAAAAAAAGTGTAAGGATGAAAAAAAACAAATAAACCACTTAAAACACCAATCAGCCTTTTCTTAACATATTTCACTACTGACTTTTTCTTCTATTCCTAAGAGGAATAGTCATCTCTGGTGCTGTGACTTCTCAATGAGATTTCAAAAGACAGTATTTCTCCCAAGAAAGATAGATTGAACTTTACATGGGACTGCAAAGGAGGGAAAAAGGAGGAAACAGGCATTTATTAAGAGCTTACTATGCCAAACTCCAAAGATACAAATACCAGAAAAAAAGAAAGATAGTTCCTGCCTTCCCTAATGGACCTTACACTCTACTGAATGAAAACAATACAAAAGGAAGCTGAAATTGGGTGGGGAAGAGATCCTGCCTGGGACATGGTGTTAAAGAATTTCTGGAAAGTCAGAAGCAAAGTCAGATGGGAAGGAAGGATAACTGCCCCTGGTCCCTTCTCAAATAGAGGCCATGGAGGAGGGATATCTCCAGGGTGAGAAGATCCAAAGTACTAAGGCAGCTAAGTCATGGTACCCAAATTTAAAATATTAAATAAAAAATTTTTAAAAAACCTCAGAGCAATCAATCAGTCAATTAATAAATTTGTATTGAATGACTTTTGTGTACAATATACCATATTAAGCACTAAAAGGAAAGGGACAGGGAACAAAGAGGTATAAAGCAATCTCTGCCCTCAAAGAACTTATTATATAGTTGAGGAAACAAACACATACAAAAATATAATTAACAATAAAAGCAGGCATTAGGTTATATGGCTACATGGATGGCATAGACAATGACTTCTCTAGGAGTTCTGAGGAGGAAGAGATTCTATCGTACTTTTGTGGTTAGGGAAGACTTTACGAAGTGGGGTAGATTTGAGCTAAACTTTGAAGAAAGAGAGGCATTTAGGCTAAGTGAAGAGGGAAGTTGTAGGGGTTAAGGAAGAGGGTTAGTTGTAGGGAAATCTAATTTATTCTTTTTTTTAATATGCCATGGAAGCATTCCATAAGTAATGGGAAGGTGATGAATGGTTAGAAGTTGGCAATATGGTTTAATGTAAAGAATGCTGGATTTGTAGAGCAAACATGAGCTTGTTTCCTGGCTTTACAACTTAAGTACCTTTGGGCCCAGTGAACAAGTCCCTTAAGCTCTCTGGGATCCCATTTCTTCTCCTATTAAATGAGGGAGTTGGGCTAGATGATTTCTGATAGCCTTTTAATTTTTTAAATTATTATTAATTAATTTTTTGGTTGATTACATTAAAATTCCCAGGGAATTTCACTCTCTCCCCTCCCCTCCTTGAGCCATAGAAGGCTTCACCTGGAAAAAATAAGTATATATAAATAATGTTTCTTGTGTTTCTATTTTTGAAATTTTTATGCCTTTCTTGAAAATTTATTGATTTTTAAACATTCTTTCAAAAATTAAAGTTCCCAATTCTCTCTCTCCCTGGTGAAGGCAAGCAATATGATGTTAATTATCCATGTGAAATCACATAAAACACAATTCCATATTAGCCATATTTAAAAAAATAAATAAAAATATAAAAAATAAAAAAATAAAAATAAAAATTTTAAAAAGAGCAAGAACAATAAAATGAGAAAATTATACTTCAATTTTTACTCAGAGTTCAACAGTTCTCTTTCTGGAGGAGGAGAGCATTCTTTTCATCTGATCTCCTTTTAAACATTAAATCTATTATGCTATGATCCTAAGTTGACTGAATTTGTCTACTATTTTTTTTTATAAAAACTGTTGCCTTCCATCTCGGAATCAGTACTGTGTATTGGTTCTAAGGCAGAAGAGTAGTAAGGGCTAGGCAATAGGGGTCAAGTGACTTGCCCAGGGTCACACAGCTAGGAAGTGGCTAAGGCCAGATTTGAACCCAGGATCTCCTGTCTCTAGGTCTGGCTCTCAATCCACTGAGCCACCCACTATTTTAATTGGACTTGGCTTTGAAATTTAGTGACGCATGTTGCTCCTGGTGCCAGGTTTTGAGGCTATGATCCTGCTACAATCCGCTTTCCACTCAGCTGCCAAGACCATCTTCCTAACAGATTGGCATTCTCTTTCTTTGTATCCACAGTGTGTAAGCACAATGTCTAGTACATAACAGGTGTTTAATAAATGCTTATTAACTTGTTAAACTTGACAGGTCTGACTATGTGACTGCCTTGGTCTCAACCCTTTCAGGGATCCCCGTTGCTTCTAAGATAAAAGACTCCTTAGCCTGGTATTTACGATTCTTCACAGACTCAGTGAAACTTGACTTTCTCATCTTGGATTCATAAGCCTTTCCTTCAGTCTTCTTATACCCAATTCTCCATTTACTCTGTGATAACCGAATCCCCCTAAATGAAACCATAAATACACTGGTGTGAAAGATGACTCCAAGTGTTCTTTCTCTGGAGGTGGAGGGCATTCCCCGTCTAAGTCTTTCAGGACTGTCCCGAATCATCGCACTGCTGAGAGTAGCCAAGCTTTCACCAATAATCAATCATCCAATATCACCATTAGGGTGTACAATATTCTCCCAATTCCTGCAGATCTTTCTAGTTGTTTTTTTTTTCTGAAATCATCTTGCTTATCATTTCTTATAGCACAATAATATTGGATTACTGATAGCCTTGATGTCTTCATCTGAAAATTCAAGCTAAACTTCTGATAGTCATTTCTTTAATGAGAAGAAAGAGGCCCCCAAGTTTGATTGATATCCAAGCCTGGACAACCTTTCTACCAAATACCAGTTCCATAATGAATGCACATAGAAATCCCTTTCTCCAAGACAATAGCTAGTCAGAAATCAAAGAAGATTACAAAATATTTACCAGACGATATAGAGTGAAGAAACTGTCACTGGGAGTGAGGAAAGTCAGCTCACTTGAGAGGGAGTCCTAGATCTCCTCCAAGGAGAAGATTCCCCTGGCAAGTAGGGGATTGCCACCTGATGGAGACTCCCAGCTCCTCTTCTATCCATTCCTTCACAATCTTTTCCTTCAGCAGCCAGAAGTAAGTTTGGCATCTTCCAAAGGCTTCTCTCTGGAAGATGGAAGTCAGAAGCACCCAAAGCAACTGCAGAGACTGAAGTGACTAGAGACAAAGGAGGTCTAAAGGCTTGAAGAGAGTGAAGCTTGCACTGATCTCCCCCACTGAAGAAACAGTTCCATACTGTTGGGTTTGGGGTCTTGGGTTGCATATATCTTGTTTGCATTTGGTCATTGCATTTGTTTCCCCCTAGACTGAGAGCTCCCCGACAGCTGGGACCAGCTTTGTTGTTGCTGCTGCTATTTTGTTTGGTCTTTCTTTTTGCATTTTCTGCACTTAGCCCAGCTTTCTAAATGCTAGTTGACTGACTGATTCAGGAATTCTACATTCCAGCCAAACCAGCTGTTATCTAAACTTAACATTCTATCTACTACCTCAGCTAAATATGTACTTGTGGAATTTAACTGAATTTCACTATTTGGACGTCCTATAACACTTCCATGTTGCCATGGTATTTACTTCTCTTCCTGAATTCAAATATGACTTCATTCACTAGCTCTGTGACCCTGGTTAAAGTCTCTTAACCCTATCTGCCTCAGTTTCCTCATCTATAAAATGAGCTGGTGAAGGAAATCATCAACCATTCCAGTACCTTTGCCAAGAAATCCTCAAGTCTCTTAACCCTATCTGCCTCAGTTTCCTCATCTATAAAATGAGCTGGTGAAGGAAATCATCAACCATTCCAGTACCTTTGCCAAGAAATCCTCAAGTCTCTTAACCCTATCTGCCTCAGTTTCCTCATCTATAAAATGAGCTGGTGAAGGAAATCATCAACCATTCCAGTACCTTTGCCAAGAAATCCTCAAGTCTCTTGACCCTATCTGCCTCAGTTTCCTCATCTATAAAATGAGCTGGTGAAGGAAATCATCAACCATTCCAGTACCTTTGCCAAGAAATCCTCAAGTCTCTTAACCCTATCTGCCTCAGTTTCCTCATCTACAAAATGAGCTGGTGAAGGAAATCATCAACCATTCCAGTACCTTTGCCAAGAAATCCTCAAATGGGACCATGAAAATTGGACCCAACGGAAAAACAACTGAACAACTATTGCAGTATATATTGGTGGAGAGAGTTTCTCATGATAAAATCAAAGACATGAACAAAAAAAAATCTTTTTAAACACCTGAGGCAATTGGTCAGAGAAGGAGGTCAGTGACTTTCCCATGCTCCCACAGAACCTTTAATTCCTGTCTTCTGACTCTCCTTCCAATGCTCTTCCCACTATCCTATATTGTCTCAGTTGATTTCTGATTCATTTCTGCCATGAGTAACTACTATTAAATATCTAAGCATGAAATATAATTAAACTGATTCATTAGAAAAACTGTTTTTAAAATGTGCTTTTAGGTATTTTAGTTTAGTGAATTTTAAAGAAAATATCATGAATGTTACTAATTTTTACTAAGATTTACTAATAATTTATTAATATGAATGTTAATAAATACATAATTTAAAATACCATTCATTAATTTATTAATATTGAATAATGCACAGAAACTGGTGCTGATGGAGATTGGCTTTAAAAAAACCTTACCTTCTGTCTTAGAATCAATACTAAGTATTGGTTCCAAGGCAGAAGAGCAGTACCGGCTAGGCAGTGGCAGGGTTAAGTGATATACCCAGAGTCACACAGCTAGAAAGAAGCCAGATTTGAACCCAGGAATTCCCACCTCCAGGCCTGGTTCTCTATCCACTGACCCTAGCCCCAGAAATTGGCTTTAAAAAAATAAATCTGGGTAATATAGATTCTATCAGTAATAGCTGACATTTGATTTTGGCCACGTAGTTTGTTGTTAGTTCATTTTATAACGATGAAAAATGATAACTTTGCATATTTTGTGTCAAAGGTATTTAAAGTGATTTTGCAACCAGCCTCTGCAGATTATTTTCTTGGTTCCTTAGAACAAGTTGGAAGATAAACTTTGGTCAGTGTATTATACTATGCCCTTTGTAATTAAATAACTCAAGATAGTGTGTATTTAGTAGAGATTTAAATTCCAAACCTGATTAAAAAGAGCTGTTAAGACTTGCAAGATTAAAAAAAAGTCCTGTTAAATGTTATTAACCAAATCCACACACATTCCGGGGCCATCAGAAGCAGCATGGTGTTTGTGGATTGAGTACAGCTGGATCTGGAACTAGGCCACCTCAATTCAGATCACATCTTTGACACTTATCAGCTGGGTGTTGGGCAAGTGCACCCTCTGGGCTTCACACTGATCTCTATGTTGCCCAAGTCGCCATCTCTTCCCTAGCAAGTCATGGATGGGCTGTGCTAGGCTTTGTTTTTTGTAAACAGCCACCGATTAAATGGCATATTCGTGGTCATTTTATCTCACCTATGTATCTCACAAATTCTAATCGTGCAAGTTTGGAAGGTAACTTATTAAAGTAATAACTACAAATAAGATAATAGACTTCAATTTCCAAGTGGCTTCCATCCAAGGAACCAAACAAATGTCTGTCTGCTACAACAGTCTTGATATTGTCCTTGGAGGCTGAAATGATCAATTCCTGACAAAAAAAAAGAAACCTGCTAGATTTTGCTCAAGTGTAGGTTGAATTGCTTTTAATTCTTAGCTCAGAATGAATTTATTTTTAAATTTCTTTCTTTACAAAGATATCCTCTGAGTCCTTTCTAAAAATGTGCTTGATCTGAGGATTCCACATAAGTATATATGCACATGCATACATACACACACTGAATGTTTGAAGGTTTTGGCAGGGGAACAGCTAGGTGGCTCAGTGGTTGGAGCAACAGGTGCAGAGCACAGAGGACTTGGGATCAAATTTGGTTTCAGACGCTTCCAGCTATGTGACCTGAGGCAAATCACTTAAACCAGTTTTCCTAGGCTTTGTCCTTTTGTCTTAGAGTTGTTACTAAGACAGAAAGTGAGGGTTTAAAAAAATGGGAAGGAAGAAAGTTTTAGCAGGAAAGCAGGGAAAAGTCTAAGCAACCTTTTGTTCCTAGGATGGAATATCATTTGCACCACTGACCAATTCATGAAGGAATCATTAAATGTATACAAGAATTTCCTTTTTCCTCTATCCAGAAACTAAAAGTGTTTTTTTTTTAAACAAGATTAAACAAACACAGCAAAATCTTTCTCCCCACACTCACAACCAGATCCTAAAAGATAACAAATCTTTGGAGATGAAACTTGAAATCACCCAAACTACAGGGTAGAGAACACAAAAGATAATTAAAGAGTTTCTGCCCTTAAGAAACGTGGAAGAGAAAGAGAGCAGGAGGAGTTACAGCAAACTGAAAAACCAACAAGGGGGAATTGTGGGAAATGTAGTCCAACGGTTCAATATTCTAATGATTACAGATCCACTACTTAGTATTGATTCTAAGACAGAAGTAAGGGTTCTAAAGAATGTAATATAAATTATGTTTTATTGTATCCTAATATGTTAAAATTTTCATAATTACTTTTTTATTCCGCTCAGGCTATATTACATAGTATTGTGGGCCACTTGGAGCCCTGGATCATGTGTTTGATGCCTCTGGTTTACAGTTTACAGAGACTTTCAGTATCTTGTCCAGAGTCATAGAGACAGTATATGTCAATCTTCTAGGTCCTGAGCCCAGTCTCCATCCATGATTCCATGTTGCCTTGCATGATTAAGATGTGTGAAAGGAGGAAGGATACAAAGCAGTTCATTATTATTCTACCTACAGTAAATGTAATTAGACTCATTAAGTCTATATTTCACATGTACCAGGTGAAAGACCCTGAACTATCCTTTGTTTCAAAGAGGACTACTGACATCACAGGTTGAATTGGATTTAAGTGAAGCATAATTGCAAAAAATTGTCAGCTTCGCTCTCTTCTACTGGCAGGATGAAAGTCAGGACGAGGGGCAGGTCCAGGAGGATGCAGTGGATGACCCTGGCATCTTCAATGACTGGCCAAGCTCTAAGTGTGCCACAGTGCCTGCTTCTGCTGCCTTCATGGCCTTTGCAATAAATTATTCTCATTCATCCATTCTGCCAGGGAAATCTGCACATGCTTGAGGTAGAAATCCTCCTAACTCAGCAGTGAGTGGATTTGAGGTCTTTTTGGTATATTCAACCTGATTTGATCCATCTTCAGAGAAGATTTTACCCAGGTATGGCTGATGCACATTATTCAGCTTCTTGAAGCCACGGGTGAGAGATGAGTGCCAGCTGAACCCCAAGGTGGAGGAACAGCCTTGAAAAGAGTTTGGCAAGCCCTCACACCAGAGACGCCAGTTTTCCCCGAACACCCTGTATGCCCCACTATACTGGCACTGGGAATACAAAGACAAAAGCCAAACAAGAAAACCAAATCATGGGCATATAAAACATATATTTGTAAATTCAAAGTATTACAAAAGTTATAAAAAGTGAATTCAAGAGGGAAAGAGGAAACTAATGATTGGGGGGTTTATTGAAGGCATTTGAGATGAGCCTTGAAAGTAGCTTGAAATCCTACTTGGACTAGATGAGAGAGGGAGGGTACTGCATACATGAGGGACTACATATGAAAACACCAGGGATTGGTTTAAAATGCTGCTGATATGACTAAAGGAGAGTAATTGAGGGAAAAGAATGTGAAGTAAGACAGAAGAGAGGCAGGAGCCATATTGGGTAGGGCTTTATTCTAGAGGAAATAGGAGCATCAATGAAGATTTTTGAGAAGGAAAGTAATATGGTCAGATTTGTACTTCAATCGTATGAACTTGGAAGCTGTGTAGGGAATTAATTGGAGAAGGGAGAGACTCTCTAGGAAGTCTTCATCTCCAGAGGGACCAATTAGAAGGCTCTTTCAATAATTCAATGAAAGGTGATCAGGGCCTGAACTATAGCAGAGATGAAGTAGAGGACAGAAAGGTATGTTGTGGAGGTAGATTCAATAAGACTTGTTGCTTTTTTAAATGTTGGGAGGATGAAGAAGAAGGAAAAGTCAAGAATGGCACAGGTTCAGAACTAACTAACTGGAAAGATGGTGGGAGTCTTCATAGAAATATAAAAATTTGATGAAAGATATACTGGATATTATATTATATTATATTATATTCATTTTATACATATGTACCACGTTTGAAAGAACTACAGGACATCCAGGAGGGAAGATTTCCACCAGACAGTGACTAATGCTTAATAGGAGTTGAAGAAAGAGATTAAATATGAGTTCTTCATGAGCAATGGTTGTTTTTCCATTCTTTGTTTCCCATTGCCTAGTACAACATTCGACACATGATGTGAACTTAATAAATGTGTGTCCATTGATTGGACAGGTAGATAGGAAACATATGCACAGAAATAAATGAACTGATTGGAACTAGTGATGAGAACACCTAGAGAGAGGATGTAGAGAAAGAAGAGGAGAAGACCCAGGATAAAGTCTTGGAGATGCCCTCTGTGAGTTAGTGGGAGCAGATGATGATCTAGTCAGTTAAATCAAACAACAAACACTTTTTTAGTGTCTACTATGCACCAGGCATTGTTCTAAGAACTGACCACATAAAGAGATGCAAAAAACAGTCCTTCTTTTCAAAGAGTTGACAGTCTAATGCATCTAGTGAGTGAGACCAAGAATGAACTGTCAGAAAAGAAGGTGAACCAAGGGAGTAGTATTGAACAAGTCAAGGGAGAAGATAGTGTCCAAGAAGAAGGGACAGTCAATAATCTCAAAGGGTTTGAAGAGAGGTCAAGTACAGTGATAGCTTTTCATAGTTGTCAAAGGTAGTATGTAGAGAAATCAAGAAAGATAAGGACTGAGAAAAGGCCATTGGGTTTAGAAAGAAGGAAGAGAAAGTCTTTGGATTTAAAACTACAGAGATTTATGATAATCTTATTGAAAACATTTTCATTTGAAATGAGGTTAGAAGCCCAATTGCAAGGGATGAAAAAGCAGACAGAAGCAAAAAAGTAAATGGAGTCAGAATTATAGATGACTCAAGGATAAAGGTTGTGAAAAGGAAAAGAGATATGGGAGGAAGGCATGGCAGGGTCAAATGCATGTTTATTAATGATTGGGGATGCCTGAGCATGTTTGTTGGTGACAGAATGAAGCCAATGGATAAGGAGATTGGAAATGAGGAAGTGAGAGGAAATAATGGAAAATAATATAAGCTTCTGGAGAAGACAGGAAAGATTGAGATTAAAATCATAAGTAGAAAGGCTGGATTTGGCAAGGAGAAGAGCTACCTTTTCATTATAGATTAGAGTAGATGGCAGACCTCTAAGAGGGGTTCTGAAGTGGGATAACAGAAACAGGACAACATGCGGTCTATATTTTTACAGTAGAGAATGAGATGAAGTTCTTTGTTGAGAGGGAGGGCTAGAGGCTATGGTGGAAGAAGTCTGAGCAGAAAGGAAATTTGGAATTGATGGGATGGAGAGAGCAACAGGTCAAGTTGCTGGAAGCCATTAAATCCACACTGTGTGACATGTTCACAGGTAGAATCCGGGGGTATGGAAATACCCACTCAGACTCTCCTGTGTGACAGGAAAGATCTTACTAACACTCCCTAACCTAAGGACTCCTATGTACCAATTTGGATAAGGGATCATATGTGGGACCCCCTTAGGCATAAACTGACAAAACTGTACTTAGATTCTCCACTCCCATATAAAGGAGCTTACATAGTAGAAGGCCAGAGACAATAAGCCCCCCTGATCCAGTATGTCAACACAGAAAAAACGTAGAGAATTACCTTCCATGGAAAGGCTGGTATGTTCCACTCCACTGAATTGTGTTGTTAACTCTGTAGGCAAGGCAACATGTCTTGGATACCTTATTAAAACATTAGAGAATGAAAGCTTGATACTGGAATAACACTTGAGCTAGGGTATGTTGATTGTATCTTTTGAAGTCTGATTGATCATGTAATTGGTTAGTACAACGAATTCTTAGCTTAACCACATGTTTGGCACCTCACGGTTCAATGAGGAAGCGACCTCTAGCTGAGTAACCCTGTGATGAGAACACATATATCTTCTGCAAGGCTTTGTGTCTGTTGTTAGAATCCATGGAATCAAAGAATATAGGATGATTATAGAATATCAATCCAATGATTTTGTAAAAGTTAATGTATGACCTATTCCATTTTCTGTAAGGAAGAATGTATGTTGAAAATGAAACTGTGTGCCAAAAGTATATGTTACCACTGGGTGTATAAAAATAAAATCAGTGCAAGCCAAAGTGGAGCAGTTATTGTGATGCCTGACTCCAGGTGAAACTTTAACTGTCTCTCATCTTCTCTTACATTGCCGATGCCATCCTCCTGCAAGGGACCCCTGAACCCTGTGAAGGCTGGACCCCTGCATCTATACCCCCCCCCACATCAAATCAAGATGCATTTATCAGGAACCCCCAAGTGTTGTGCTAAGTATTGGGAATACAAAGAAAGACCAAAACACACTCCCTCTAAATTTAAACAGACAGTCTCTGCTCTCTGATCCACTAGCTATTAGGGGAGAAACAACATGCAAACAAGATATATACACAATAAACTGGAGAAAATCTCAGATGAAAGGCACTAGCATCAAGGGGGATTGGGAGAGGCTTCTTATAGAAAGTAAGACTGTAGTTTGAAGGAAGCCAGAGAAGCCAGGAATTAGGAATGAAGAACGAAAAATTTTCAGTTATGGGGGACAACCATTGAAAGTGACCATAATTGGGAGGTGGAGGGCCTCATTGAGAAACAATAAGCAGGCCAGCATCACTGGATTACAGAGTTTGTACAGAGGATTAAAATCTATTTAAAAACTACAGAATATGACTATCAAGGTATAAAGGGGTCAGGTTAAGAAGGGCTTTGAAAGCTTAAAAAAAATTTTTTTTAACTGTTCTAAAATCAATACTGTGTATTGGTCCCAAGGCAGAAGAGTGGTAAAGGCTAGGCAATGGGAGTTAAGTGACTTGCTTAACATCACCCATCTAGGAAGAGTCTGAGGCTTTGAAAGTTTTTTTTTTTTAATTTGAAAGTATTTATTTAATTCATTTACAATATTTCCCCATGGTTACATGATTCATGTTCTTTCCCTCCCCTCCTCCCACCTCCCTCCTATAGCCAACAATCAGTTCCACTGGGCTTTACATGTGTCATTGATGAGGCTCTGAAAGCTTTTGAAAGAGGATTTAACATCTGATCCTATAGGGAGGAGGGAGCCCCTGGAGTTTATTGAAGGTAGCAGGTGAGGGGACATTGTCAGAACTGTACATTAGAAAGATAAATTTGATAATTGAGAATAAACTGAAGTGGGGAGTGACTTGAAGGAATGAGACAAACTAGAAGGATTTTGAAATGAGGTAATTTGGGCTTATTTAGAGTGGTGGCCCCATCAGAGGAGAAGATAAAAACAAGAGATGTAAAGATAGAATCAATAGGACTAAGCAACAGATTGAATATGAGGAGAGTGAGAAATCCAGGACAACACCCAAGTTGTAAGCCTGGGTAACTGGGAGGTTGATGGTACCTTGGAAAGTAATAATTTAGGAAATTATCTATGGGAGGAAATGAGTTTTGGATATGCTGATTTTACATTACCCATGGGACATCCATTTTGACATATCAAATAGATTGGATTGTAGATGCAAGAGACTGAGGCTGTTGGCTTTGTACAACCCTGCCTCACTTAAATCCAATTTACATGCCAGTCAAAAGATATCAGTGATGTCATTTTGGTCCTTGTTGAGTAAGAAAGACAACCAAGCAATTATTATTATTATTATTATTATTAACAAAAAACTTAAAGAGAAAGAGAGTATCCAAGAGAAGAGGGTGATTGACAGTGTCAAAGGCTGTATGCAGAGATAGTCAAGGAGGATGCAGATTAAGAAAAGGTCATTAGAATTAGCAGTTAGGAGATCACTGGTAACTTTAGAAAATGCAGTTACAGTGGAGTGATAAGGTCAGAAGTCAGAGTACAGAAAGTTAAGAAGGGTGAAAAAAGGAAGTAGAAATACTAATAATAGATGACCTTCTCTAGAAGTTTTGCCATGAAATCAAGGAGAGATATGGGAAAATAGCTATTGGGAATGAGTGGGTCAAATGAAGGGTTTTAAAGTATCGGTGAGAAATGAGTGTGTAAATAGGCAGTACTGATATGTTCAGTAGATAAGGAAAGATGGAAGAGTAATGAGAGCATAGGGATCATGTCAGAGACAATTTGCTGGAGAAAAAAGGATGGAATGGGATCATTTGTGCATGGTAAGAGATTTGCCATGGAAAAGGGAAGAGATCTCTCTTCATGTGAGACAGGGTTGAAAGAAAAGATATTGGGGAAAGACATCAGAGTCATGTGGGATGAGGAAGGGGTAAGAGGGAGCTCTTAGCAAGTGGACATAATTTTTTTAGTGAAGTATGGAGTATGGTCCTCAGCTAAGATGGTGGGGGCAGGGAAAACTCTGGAGGCTTGAGGAAGGCAGAAATGGTTTGGAAAAAGTGTTTGTCTTATGAATAGAATATTGAGTAGAATAGTGAGTCAATTCAGGAGATGTAAAAGTATTGTTCTGCTATGGCAAAAAAAAAAGGCACAGCTGAGATTTTTTAACATAAATTTGTTGTGAACCAAGTCAGCATGGTTTCAGGAATTTTTCCAGCTTATTTTACATGAGAAAAATAAAAGGCATTGGACAGTGGAAATATTCCAAAGTTAAGATCTGTCAGGGCAAAGGCCTCAAGAGAGAGACAGTGTAGAGATGAAGTGATTTTCCAAAGGGTCAGGATGGGGAAAGTAGGAGAGCATAGCAGTATAAGGAGAAATAGCTCCAGAAAGATGCCTAATGAGGGGTAGAGGATAAAGGATAAGATTGAGGGAAGCAAAGAAAGGGAAGAGATGAAATGACAATAGGATGTGACATGATAAAGAAATTTCAGAATTCTTGAACATGAAAAGGGAATGCATATGGGAGATAGCAAAACCAAGGGTACAACTATCTGTGTGTAGCTGAGGTGGGGTGGAGAAGTGGGTCATGGGAAATGTACTCATTTGAGGAATCAGAAGGTTAGGATGTTTGGGGAAATGTATGTTGAATTCCCCTGGTAGGAGGGTAGGTTTTGGGGAAAAGAAAATTTCTGTGATCTAGACACTAAAATCACTGAGGTAAGGAGTTGTCCTTGATGTTAGTAGATAAGTTACCAGAATCTTGATTGGATGGTAAGCAATGAATTAGGTGAATCTCAAAGGAGAGGTTTACACCAGTCAGAGGGAGGAGTTCCTCGAAGGCAATAGGGAGCAAGGAATATTCTAATTCCACTACCTTGATTAGTTGGGGGTGTGAATGAAAAGAAAATAGTGTGGAAGGGGTGGCCAGAGAAGCTGGATCTCAGTGAATGCTGGTAGATGAAAGGAGTGAGAAAGGAATAGATTTAAAATGAAAACAAGTAGCTACCTCTGGAGCAGACATTCCAAAGAACGTGGTAGAAGGGGGTGGGTAGCTTTAGAGGAGGACATTGAGGGTTGGGGCAGTTGGATTTCAGAGGATGGAAACACAACACTCACCCAAGGAAGAGGCAATAGGACCTGCCTAGACCTTCCCACCAAAAGTGGTATCTAGTTCTGCAATAACTTTAAGTCCAAAGTCAGGAAATAGGTTGAAAGAATGGACAAACAATAATAACAGTTAACATTTATACAGAGCTTACTGTGCCAAGCACTATATTAAGAACTTTACAATTGTTATCTGGTTCAATCACCAACAACCCAGGGTGTAGGTGCTATTAATATCTCCATTTTATAAATGAGGAAACTGAGACAAACAGAGGTAAATTATTTGTCCAGGGTCACATAGCTAGTAAGTGTATGAGGTTGATTTTGAATTTAGGTCTTCCTGATCTCCAAGTCCAGGTGTTCTCTCCACTCTACCACCTAAGGAAAAAAGAACCTCAATATAATGGGCTCTAATGGTAATAGGGATACTCATGACACAAATATAAAAGAGAGTGATTCCAAAATACTTACAAGTAATGTCTCAGAGAAAAAACACAGCTTGGACAAAAACTCAACTAAAATTCCTAGAAAAGATGAAGCAAGAGGAGAGAGAGAGAGACAGACAGACAGACAGAAAGAGAGAGAGGGTTTTTTTTTTTTAAATAAAATCAATGAAAGAGAAGAGGAGAGAAAAATCATAAAAGAAATGAGAACTCTGGAAGAAAGAACTGGAAAAGGGGATTAACAGCTTGGTATAAGAAGAATAAAACCTTGCCTAAGCAACAAACTTGCTAAAAAATAGAATAAACCTAATAGAAACCAATGAGTCCATGAAATGATAGTCAAGAGAAATTAAAGCAAAATCAAAAGACTAAAAAATAGAGGAAAATATAAAGTGCCTCTTGGTAAAAACAACTCACCTGGAAAAAAGATGGTGGGAAAGTACTGGTATAACTTATTCAGACTATTTACCACCTCGGAGAAGGTGAGGGGAAGAAGATGGAAGAAAATCTGAATTCTAAAATTTCAGAAAACAATTGTCAAAATTGTTTCTAGATGTAACTGAAAAATTTTAAAGTGAAAAGAAAAAGAAAACAGATGGAAGAGAAAAAAATTGAAGAATCATTGGACTATCTGAACATGATGACCAAAAAGGAAGGAAGGAAGAAAGGTGCCCAGATCTTTGTACCCTCCTGAAATAAACTACAAAATGAAAGTTCCCAGGTACATCATAGACAAAACCCATAGTTTCTGGGTCAAAGAAAAAATTTTGCAAGCAATCAGAAAGATTTCAAATATCAAGGAGTCACAATTGGGATCACACAAGAGTTAACACCCACACTATAAAGTGCCACTGAACCCAGGCTTCCAACGCCGAGAGAGTGGGACTGTCTCTGTGTCTCTGTGACTTTTCCACTTAAATCTTCACGCACAAGTGTCTTTGTGCACACTCATCTATCCTAATCCCATATACACCCTAGATGAAAACACACAAAGACAATCGTCATCCTCAGTTACCGAAAGACTACTACTATAAAGGAGCAGAAAGCTTGACATATATTTCAGAAGACAAAAGATATGGGCTTATATATTAAGAAAAACACCCAGCAAAATGCATTTAATGTAACAAGGGGGGAAATGTATTTTTTAATGAAATAAAGGGCTTTTAAGCATTCCTGATTAAAAAAAAATAGAAATTCTGAAGTTCAAACAACAGAGTTAAGAGAAACATAAAAAGGTAAGAATGAACAAGCAGTGATAATCAACTAAAAGATTAGACTAAACTGCTTACATTCTATTATAGAGAGACAATATAAGTATACTCTCTGAATCTTATTATTATCAGAGTTCATAGGGGGAGTTTAATTAGATGGAGGTCTTGGAGAAATTCTGTTATTTTGATATTGAGAAAAGAATAGAGAGGAAAGAGGAATAGAGGAAAGGAAGGAAGATAGGGAAAACTATCTCACATAATTAGGGTGCACAAACAAGGAGGAGGAGTGGGGGAACAGCAGACATTTCAACCACAACCTTATCTGAATTGGTTAAACAAAGGAAGAATATACACACATGCACTTGGGCACAGAAATATATTTCATTTGGTGGGAACATAGAAGTGAAAGGGGAGAAATAGAGGAGAGAAATTAGGAGAGTAGATTAAGGGAGGGATTAGAACTAAGCAAAACAAATTCTAAAGTTGTACAAAAATATTTAAAGCTCTTCTGAAGTGGCAAAGAATGGGAATCTCAGGGGGCCTCCATAGACTGAGGAATGAACAAATTATGTTGTCTAAATGTGATGGAATACTCTTGTGTTGTAAGAAGTGTTGAAGGATATGATTTCAGAGAAATCTGGGAAGAGTTGTATGAACTGATGTCAAATGAAGGGGTGCAGGAAAAATAAATTTTAAAGTGATAGCAGTATAGTAAAGGTAAGCAACTTGACCCAAGTGCTACTAAAAGAAGCTGGAGAAAGAATCAAGAACTCTTATCAGCATAATGACTAACCATGATTCCAGACGACTAATGATGATATAGATGTTTTTGAAGAAAAAAAAAAGATTAAGTGCAAAATAAGACTTTTTTTTTTTTACAATGTCAACGTGAAAATTTTTGGACTCTTCTTGTTTATAACAGAATTTGTTCTTTACTGCGTAGTGTGTGTGTTAGTTTGAGTGGAATGATAAGACTGATTTTTAGGAATTGAAAAATATATGTATAATTAATATAATAAGAAAATATATTTATAAAAAAAGAGAAGAATTAGAGCATGGTCCTGAAAGATTATAGTTCATAGGTCCCCAAGATTTACAGAGCTACCTGACATAAACCCAGTGGGACACATATTCTCTATTTTACAGAGAAGGAAACTGAGGTTCAATGATTGACACGAGGTTACTCAGCTCACAGCAGTGACATTAATGAAACTGCCTTCAGTTAGATTGCTGACTGCCAAGTAACAACAGGATAAAGTGTATGTGTGTGTGATTGGAAGTCGGGGTTGGAGAGGGAGGAGTCAGAGATGATTGCGGCTTGGCGTGAACACCCAATTCCAGAGATCTCTCAAATAGAGCAGAAGCACCCCGGGTATCTCCTTTACTCCAGTCCCAAAGTTTTTTTATAGGGCTCTTATACTCGTGGAATTAAGGCACTAAAGTGAGCCAGCTCAAGGCGGCTTCCCACCCAGTTCTCTTTAGGCTTCCTCTCTCTAGGGCTTCCTCTCCAGCTGGACCCTTCCCTTTTCTTCCTTCCTTCCGATTCCTTTCTCTTCCCCTTCTCCGCCCCTCGCTTCTCGCCCCACCTATCTGCTGAAATTCAGCCCCTCCCCCGACCCTCCTCTCCCCTTTAGCTTGCTGACTCGCCCAGCTGCCACGTTTCACTGATGACATCACCGAGGCCGCTCAGGTTTAACCAATCCGCTAGGGGGAGTCAGAGCGGAGCCTTCTCTCGAGAGACAGTCGGGAGGAGAGAGGAAAGGGAGGGGAAGTAGGGTAAAGTGGGGTGGTCAACAGCTCCCTCAATGCGCATGCTCCGAGGGCGCCGGGCTCGTCGGGAAAGCGAGTCCCAGCGGCCTTGCCAAACCATCTGGCTGCGGGGCCTCCCGGCGCGTGCCTGGACTATCTTGCCCAGCATGCAGTGCGGTGCGGCCGCCCTCTGGGCTGTGTAAAGGCCCTTCGGTCTGAGGCTTCCCTATTTCCTGGTTCGGCGGCGGCCATTTTGGGTGGAAGCGAGAGCCGAGCGGCGGCGGCGGCGGCAGCGGCAGCAGCGGCGGCAGCGGCAGTGGCAGCTGATTGTGTTCACTGGGTGCGGAGGGGGGAAGACGTTTGCTCTCCCGGAACGGACTTTCTCATTCCTTTCCTTCGGTTCCGGGCGCGGAGAATCAAGGCGGCAGCGGCGATAGTAGCAGCAGTACTAAGGGCGGAGGTGGCGGCGGCGGCGGCGGCAGCAGCTGCAGTGACATGTCCAGCATGAATCCCGAATAGTGAGTGAGGGGCTGGGAGCAGAAGTGGAGCCGGGCGGCGAGGGGCGGGCACCAGACAGGAGAAGAAGCGCGGACTTGGGTCAGGCGATGCGGATCTGGGCCGGGCCGGGCCGAACTGGAGGCGGCCGACTAGCAGCCGAGCGAGGCCCGCCATTCCGGGCCGGGCCGGGCCGAGCGGAGCCGGGCCAGGCGGGCCCCATTGTCTGACGGCGGGAGGGGGTGCGGCTGGGAGGTTGCCGGGGGACCCCGGTGGGGGGGCGGGGTCCGGTGAAATGGTGGTGTCCTGAGGCAGTCCTGGGAAGGAAGGAAGGGAGAGTGGTGTGAGAGACTGATCTGGAGGGCCTGACGAGGGGGTCCTTTTTCTGGGGTCAGTAACTTCCGCGAGCGAATGGGTTAACTTCGGGGGACGGGGCTGGGGTGCTGTCAGAACTGGGCCCCAGCCCTACTCCTACTGGCGGGCAGGGTCACCGGATTGGGGGACCATAGAACCGCACCTCTTCTCCGGAGTTTGTTTTCCCCTCTTTCCTTGGGGCCCCGCCGGCCTGCAGGTGAATATGGACGCTCCTTTGGGACTGTAGGAAGAAGAGAGGGGCGAGGAAGGTTAGGGCTGTGGAGCGACTTTTAAAATGGGCTTCTTTTCCCCAAATCCCATTTCCTGGAGGAATTCTGCAAGAGCCAGGGGGGGTCAATCCTCCTGAAAACCCCGCCATTTGGAGAATGATTTCCATTGCCCTCTAAAACATTGTTTTGTGTAGGTCAAAAGGAAAATCTCAGGCACAAATAACACCTACTCGTCATTATATTGAAACGAACAAAGTCAAGCAACCTGTCATATAATATGTGTGTTAAGAGAGCTGGTGTCGAATCCTGAAAGATTTGAATCCCAGGCTCACTTCTGATTATTTAAAAAAAAAAAAACTCAACCGATTCAGTGTCCCTAGGCAAGACACTTAACCCCTGTCGGGGCTTCTAGACCACACTTTGAAACGCTTTAAGTTGCCCGAGTAGAGGGAGTTTCTTCACCTAAGAGTTCTGGATACCACTGAAATCACAGATCCTGTCCTTATCCTTGAAGTCATAGTAGAAAGAGAAACTGGTGGAACCTTTGGTAGGTCTGTAAGTTTTGGATTACTTTACCTGAATGCTTGCAGATAAGGAATGAGGTTTCATGACGTGTCATGAAAAGTTAATGCATTTATTTTCTTGCTTAATCGAGAAGCAGTGACAGATGTGACATACCTGGCACCTTTCCTAGTAACTGGAGTTTACTTTTCTTGGGAAGATTCTGACTTTCTCTCACCCTCTCCTCATTTTTCTCCCCATTAATACATGTAAAATTACTGAAATAGTAATGAGGTGATTAAAATAGTTGCCTTTAAAATAAAGAGGTATGTTAGAAGGAAAGACTAATGCCAGAATGTTCTAAATCCTAACAAAAGAATGTTTTCCTAGAATTTGAGGTTAGTTGCTAAATGTCTCTGAGCCCCTACCACTTTCCTCTCAGGTCCACCCATTAGTTTAGCTGACAGTCATGTGTGTGTCACATGGCTCTTGCAAAATGCATTCTGACTGCAGGTTTTGTAACACTGTGGTTTGGTACTGAAATGTTTCCTTTGGTTTTATTAAATTGCAGAGAAGGCATCATATTTGATTAGAATTCTGCATATTTCAAGATGTAGCTAATGTTATTGTGATTTATTTGCAGATTTGCAGATTCACCTTTCCTTACAAAGTTCCAGGAAAAGGGGCCCTAGAAAGCAAAGTTGCAGAGTTGACTAGTTTCCTTAATTACTCCTTAAACAGTTTTCTTGGTAGTAGTCAGAAATGCTGATTTACTGTTACTTTAGAAATTGGTGGTCCTATTGCTCAGACAGCTAATTACATTGACTTAATTTGTTTAGAAATAGATATGGGAAACAATTGTATCATCATAATCAAATATTAAATAGACCTGGGCAAGACATTTACCTTTTGGATTTGCTTCCATTCCAAAGGTGTGATTTGAGAATTAAATGAGATAATGTATGGTGAATTACTTTGAAAACTGTAAGGTTTAGAATGATTATTATTTGAAATCAAAAGTTTCAATAAGTTGTTTTGGAAAATCATAGATAACTATTGTGATAGAACTTCCAAAAAACAAAAGTTGATCGCTGTTCATAAAGCGCTTGAGGTAAGAACAAATATAAAACACTCTTCCTTTAGATACTTTTCAATTTTAATTGGAAACTAGAGATATACTTATTATCTTAGATTGTAATTTATAACTGCTGAGTGAATGTTTCATAGGAAGTAAGAAATCCCCCTTGGCTTGGGATGGCTTCTGTAGAAGGAGCCACTTGAACTGGCTCTTCTTGAAGCAATGGTAGGACTCAGATAAACTGAAAGGAAAGGAGGGGACATGTGCAGGGCAAGTGGAACATTCCTGGGCAAAGATGAAGAGGAGGAAGAGCCAATATTTTAAAAGTAGTTTTAGATTTTCTAAAATGAGTTTTAGATTGACTAAGCTAAATAAAATAGAAAATAAAATGAAGTTAATAAATATGCTATGAAATGAATCTGTATTTTTTTTTTAACTCTTACCTTCTGTTTTAGAATCAATACTGTGTATTGGTTCCACAGAGGAAGAGTGGTAAGGGCTAGGTAATTGGGGTTAAGTGACTTGCTCAGGGGTCACATGGGCTAGGAAGCATCTGAGGTCAGATTTGAACCCGAGACCTCTCATCTCTAGGCCTGCCTGGCTCTCAATCCCCTGAACCACCCAGCTGCCTACCCCCTGTACATTGGTTTTTTAATAATGATGACAAAGGCTTGAACAAAAATAAGATCTGTGAGAGTAGCTTCTTTGTATAACTGTAAAAACAGTAGTTGTGTCCTAGCACAGAAAGTTAACCTATGACCACATTTATTGTCAAATACTGGATCTAATTCAAAGTAGAGAGTTTGAAAAGAGGAAGTTTTTGTAAATCTTAGAGCAGATGGTGAAAATTACTTGGGAGGTGACATGACATTTAGTGGAAAAGACCAGTATAATTTGTCAGCAACCAGGTTTTTAAAAACTAAGACTTAAGAAAACACCTTTCTTGAATTTTGACATTTTTTTCTAATTTAAATTAATATAATTTTTTGTGGTTAAATACCCTTTATGATAACAGTGCCCCTTAAGTTGTTAATCAGATATTTTATTTATATACTTAGAAATTTTTGCTCCAAGTTAGTAAATAATTGTCCTCTGTATTTTTGACTAATATTAAGATATAGAGAAAGTTTGAAAGAATTAAAAATGTCACCTCTTTTAAAGCAAACTACTGGTGGTAGTAAGATAGAATGAACTGAGAAGTAGGCTTAGTCAGGTCTGGGTTCTACAATAAAATCCCAGGCATATCCCTAGCTGTGGGACTGAGATCAAGTCATGTAACCTTTCTGGATTTCTGATTGCTCCATCTGTAAAAGGAGAAGTGGGGCAGACTAGATGATTTGGAGGCTCTTAGAGCTCTAAAAGCAATTTTTTTGGTGGGTAAAGTTGGGGTTGGATTCTAGGCTGATATTAGACTGATATTGGCTCATCCAAATGTTTATCCTTTGTCATTGGCAAAGGGGATGATGTTCTGTGGGATATTTTAGGAATCTCCTTTGATAGCTTTAAAAATCAGCTACATACCTTATCTTTCTTAATAATTTGTTAATAAATCCATAAATGTTAATAAATTCATTATAATCCAAAATGAGTTACCTTTTTTCCTTTTACCTATTTTCAGTGCTACTGCTGAATGTAATTTTTAAAATGCTCCTTTGTTAGGTAGGAGACAAGGCCTATGATTAGAATGGAAAGCAGTTATATAGTTTTTTCCCTTTTATATTGATTAATATTATAAAGAAGATAACTGATAGCCACTTTGTCATTCAGTTTTTTTGCTTGTAAAATTTGAAATAAGGTAGATACTAGTAATAATTCAAATCCAGCCTCAAATACTTAGTAATTGTGTGACCCTGGGCAAGTCAGGTAACCTCTTGCCTCAATTTCCTCATCTGCAAAATGCTAATAATAATAATACCAACTTCCCAGCATTGTTGTGAATATCAAATGAGATATTTATAAAGTGCCTAGCACATAGTAGGTATTATATAAATCTGAGCTATTACTATTATACTTATTCCTAATAGGAATAATAATTGATAACTTTAAGTTGGGTTTTTACTTTTCTCTCCCTAATAACTGACTTTTGAGATTAATGTATGCCAAATTTAGAGTTTGATATATGGTGTGCTAAACTAGAAATAGGTTTTGAGTTAATTAAATTTCAAAATATAGGGAAAGGAACAATTCAGAGGATTAAAAGAGTAATTTTTCTGGAGTTCTAGTGGGGTGAAGAAGAGACCTTCTGGTTAAACCGTATTTGACAATGTCAAACCACAGAGCTTTACAAAGTAGCTATGATAGTATTATTGAAAATCAAAGGAATCAGATGTTTGCTTCCTAAAGGATATTAAACACTGTCTTAGTAATCTACTTTTTTACAGTGATAATGATTGTTGATTAAATAAAGTACAATGTGAATCATAAAGAGTTCATAAAATTTAAGTCATCAGCTTTTTTTTTTTTAGCAATATTTGTTGACCTTTTAAAATGTCATGTTTCCAAAATCTCAGTGTTTTGGTCTTAAAACCAACTTTTGGACTTTGCTCTCTCAACCATAGCAGACTTTGAAGGGCATTTGACCTTTTTAATAATCGCCAGACTTCATAGTAAATCTCTACCACTTAATTTGTTTATGAAAATAAAAACAATGCAGTTTTCAAAAAAAAACTTGACAGTGAAAAACTCTTAGCAACTATACTCCCATTGTATGTCTCACGTTAAACAACATTATATAATAAAGAAGCAAAAAGTGACAAAGTAACTTGATGATTTTTTTCTGTCCTCATGACTTAATGATTGTAGGTTCACTGGCTATAATTCTGAGCAATTAAATTTCATTAATACAAGATTAGAGAAAATTCAGTTAAACTGTCTTTAACAGAGAAGCATGTGTTTATTACAGAAAACATCTATTAACTCATTTTAAAGACACGTTGAATTGGAGAATGTTGCGGCTGAAAAGGATGTTAGAGATATTTGGTTTTGTTCTTTAAAAATTGTTTAGCTTTTGATCTAGTTAAACAGAATGATTCTTTTAGGATATTTTGTGAACAGATCTTCAGAGTCCAAGTATTCAAATTTAATCAGTTATTATTTAAATTTCTTAACAGATTTCTTAAGTGGACACAGGGCAATCATAAGTAATTAGTTTTTGAAGATTGTTTTTCTTTGAGACATTTTGTTGCTTGGAAAACATTAGTCTTTTTATTCTGAAAGAAACTACTAAATCTATATCTCAATTTGTCATTTTGCTCATATCCTATCAGAAGTCTTTTAATTTCTTTTCTAATATTCAACTTTATCTTGGGTTCTTTTACTTTTCTGACTATACAGCAATCAATAATTTTTAAAAATTGTCTCATCTTTATTCTTTTGTTTTCAGTGGTATAAGTTAACTCTAATTTCTCAGGGCAAATATTGTTTTTTTTTTCTTGCCAATGTTAAGATCTACTTTTCTTTCCTCCCCTCCTGGTTTAATAGATAACATGAAAATATGCTGCAATACTCAAATGCAAAGTGTTAGGAAATAGATTTTTTTTTTTTTGCTGAACTTTTAAGTGCCATTTCCTGAGCTGGAGGAAAAAGACAGAAAAGGCATATGTATGTGTAAATTCCTCAAACACACACCCCTTTTTTGGTGGTTTGGCTTATCAACTTTTCACTCTGTTACTGGAAGTTTTACTAAAAGATATAGGTGAGAAGCCTAGATTTTTTTGCCCCTATGAATGAGTGATGGATTGCTATTAGTATGTTTTTTTACTGCTTTCTAGTAGAAGGTGGGGCTGAGATTTCTGCTTTGATATGTTTAGTGGATCCTAGCTGTATTCTGAAGTAGAAAAAATTACTTCAGTTTTCAGCTTATCAGATACTGGTAAGGGAAGAAGATGCTTCCAAGGATTAGAAGGGCAGAGTAGACTTTTTGGTTGGGAAGAAAATGTCTTGTTGGGTTGCACAATTAAGAAGTGTCTAAGGTAAATTTTAAACCCAGGTCCTCTTGATTCCATGCCTGGTACTCTAACCACTGTGCTCCCTAGCTTTGCCTCTCATTTTTATTATTTGTAAAGTGAGAGAGTTGGACTAAGATGCTCTAAGGCCCTTTGCGATTGTAATGCTTTATACTTTATACTCAAAGATTTTATTTGCCCTTTCCTTGGGTGTGTTAGAAATTCTGAAATCCATCTAATTAATTCTTCTACCTTAGAACTTTGGAAACAAAGTCTAATCTTTATGCCTTAATGTAAAATTAAAGGTATATGCTAATCTTAGCAGTCAGTCAACAAGTATTTATTAAGTACTTGACTTTTTGCCAGGTTACTATGCTACCCTCTGAGGATATATAGAAAGTGACCCAGAAAGGTTAAAAGAATACTAAAAGCCATAGTTCAGTAGCTAAGCTGTGGTTGGAAACCAATTGTTACTCTAAATCAAGAATTCTTAACCTTTTTTGTTCTCATGGACCCCTTTGGTAGTCTGGTGAAACCTTCTCAGATGAATGCATATAAATACATAAAAAATTACGTAAGATTACAAAGGAAGCCTAAAGTTAGTGAAAATAAAGATAATTTTTTTTCTTATGTCAGTTCATGGACTCTAGATTAAAAACACCCTGTGTTTTAAATTCAGTCTGCTTTCCACACTACTGTTCATTCCACATATATTCCCTTCCATCTTTTTTGCTTCCCATCAGGTTATTTATAAAAGAGACCGAGAAAGAAAAATCAAGAGATAAGACAACAATATTATGAATTAGAAGGGTATCAAGGAGACCTGAAATGATCAGAAGATTTAGATGTTGTTTAAAGATCAAGGAGGGGGAATATGATTAGAAGACATTAAATTTGGCAAATTACTAGTAATATGACTTTATAAAGTAAGATGGGATGAAACTTACTGGTTGGGAACTTGTCATTATTATATAAGTTGAAGCATCAAATGATTTTACTTTTTCAAGAAATTTGACAGAGAATGAAGGAACAGAGTTAGGAAAAATTTGGACTGAGTATTCTCTTGGTTTTGTTTTTTAAAACTAGAAGATCAGGACATGTTATAGAAGGAGGGGGGAAATGTGAATTGGCAAGATTGATGGCATAATATTCCCAGAGGATGGGATCAACAGCATTATGGAAGACAAATTGCTATTGTAATTTGGGGTTGCAATGTGAATAATAGTAGTCTTTTTATCTAGAGATTTTAAAATCCTTCCTCTGGCACTAAAAGATGTGTAAACTGTGGGCAAGTTTCTTAACCTCTATAAGCTTCATCTCTAAAATGGGTTCTTAATTCACTAAATTGTTGAGATTATATATTTAGAGTGCTTTATGGTGCCTTGAGGCTCTCAATAAATTTATCAGATGTTATTTGCATTTAAAAGAATAAAATATGGGGAAAAATACATTTGAAGTAAGAGTTCCAGTTTACAGCTGTTAGTACCAGAATCAGCATCTACATTTCTACATCTAAAGAATTTTTATTTTTACCTCAAAGTATTGAAGTTA
Organism: Monodelphis domestica; assembly: GCF_027887165.1. Classification (NCBI taxonomy): domain Eukaryota; kingdom Metazoa; phylum Chordata; class Mammalia; order Didelphimorphia; family Didelphidae; genus Monodelphis; species Monodelphis domestica. The sequence continues at coordinate 636,321,475 of NC_077227.1, forward strand.
ATAGTTTAAAAATTGTAAGTGAAAAGATTGCCTTGCTATTTTGAGCTGAATAAAATTTTTATAACTTGTAGTTTATAATTTTCTACTAGTTTACTTTAAAAATTATGAACTTAGTAAGAATAATTTGTTACTAAAATGTACCACATTTGAGATTTTTTTTATATTTGTCATATAGACTCATCATGCCTATACATAGAATTTTGAAGTTTTCTACTTAGTTTCTTAAAAACAATTCAATATATTAAGTCTTTATACATGTCATTTTTAATAGTTATGTAGTATTCTATTGTATTAACATAGCATAGCTTCCTTAATTTTTCCCCTCAAAAATTGGGCATTTGGATTAATTCCTGTTTTTTTTAATTATTAAAAATGCTGGTATAAACATCTTTGTATTTATAGAGATCACCTCACTGCAAACCCTTTTTTGGGTCCTTGGGATATGTTCTCCAAAATAGGGTTGTTGGGTCAGTGTGAACAAAGTTTTATTGTTTGTAGGACAAATTGCCCGTTTTCAGGAAGATTGAACCAGTTTATAATTCTACCAACAGCATTGTTTTCTATATGTACTTGCCATAATCATTTTTAAAGAGCTTTACCTTTTGACAGATCTGGTTTTTCATCAAACCTTGAACAGTAAAAATTTCTAAATATAAAATATAATGTATTCATTAAAGTATTTATCATATGACCATATAAAATATTGGGATTTTTTTTTTACATTAAATGCCTTGGAAAACATTTCAAAAAGCAAATTTAGGTATTGCCTATTGGTTCTACTTAATTCCCTATTTTTGGAATTGTTGAAATTTTTATGCAAATATTGATATTTAACAGTCATTTCATTCACTTTAAGAAATCTCTTGCCTGCTGAAGGAAAGAAGTTGCAAAAATTGATGTTTGGTTAGCTCCAACCCCAAATTAACTGTAGTTGACTAATATTTATACATGAACCATTGTTGTCTTATATAAAGTCATCCAAGGACAGAGTTTATCCATGGTTGATTTGATTTGAAGGTGGTGAAACAATTTTCTCCAGTCAAATATGTATTTGGTAGCTATTATGCACCTAACACTGTTCTTATAAGTGAAGTATAGTGAAGAAAAGAAGTAGAAGCATTTCAGAACCTGGTTTGATGCAGTATCTAAGAGTATGTGCAGATTTCTTTTATGAACTCTCATGCTCATTTGTATACTTTCCCATTATGTTTATAGTCAATTTTAAGACAATGAATTAGGTGTGATTTAAAGCTTTAGGAATCAATTTTGTAGGACTTCTCATGTCTTCAAAATTTCTTGAAACTTTACTGTTTGCCATCTATTCAACTGTGTTTGGGGCCTCAATATGTTAGCATTTTACTCCTCTACTTTTCATATCTAGTTACTAGACTACATTCATTCTATTTCTGCACATTCTTTCTGTATTCTCTTTCCACACTCTGCTGCCAGTCTGTCAGTCAGTTAGCATTTAAATGGCTACCAGGTGCCAAGTACTGTGCTAGGCCCTGGGGATACAAAGACAAAAAAAATGAAACAGTTCATGTTCTTTAGGAGCTTACATTCTTTCAAGGGAGGTAACATGTACATCCGATAAATCTTTAATACTATCCTTTGGACTATTGCAATAGAATACTAACAGCTGTGGCTTTTTCTACTTTCCCCCCTTTCTAATTCATCTCTACTATATAGACCAAATAGTCTAATTCATAGATGAGGCTATTACACCTGCTCAGATTTTTAGAGGTTTGTAATTCTATAGGGTTAGCATCTACTGAATTGGTTTTGTGTTCATTAGGCATACAAAGGTGCTCTTTACTCTGATGTCGTCTTGCCAGTCTTATTTTACATTCCTTTCCTTGTGTTCTGTGCCTCATCTACCTGGACTACATAGTAGACATTTTACAGCTGAGGAAACTGATTTAGAGATACCAAAGTTAAGTTTTAGAGTTAAGCAGTTTGACTATAGACACATAACTAATTAGCATCAGAGGCAAGATTTGAATTTGTATCTCTCAATTCTCAAATTCAGTACTTTTTCCAAACCATATTACTTCTCAGGAGGAACCTGGGTGTTTGGGAGGATGGTTCAATTTAGGGGAAGCTATCAGTTCTTTTAAGGAACATATTGAGTCTGAAATACTGATAGTACTTGCAGATTTATTTGCCCAACATACATTTGGAAATTTGGACTGGAAGTCTGGTGAGAAATTGTACCTAGATAGATTTTTTTGGGAGTTATCTTTGTTGAGGTAATGATTAAACCCATAGGAGCTGATGAAATCACTAAGTGAAAAATTAGAGAAGAGGGCATAGAATAGATTTGGTTGGCTCCCATTCACAGGAATGGGGAATGAATGAATCTAGAGGGGAAACTGAGATGAAGTAGTGAATGGAGGGGGGCATTCAGGAGACAGTGTGACCAGCTGTATCCATATCCAAAAGTTGCAAGAGGTCAAAGGGAATTACTGAAAACCATTTAAGAAGTCACTGGAGGCAGCTATGTGGCTTATTAGTGAATTGAGAGCCAGGCTTAGAGATGGGTTCAAATCTGGATTTAGACACTTCCTAGCTATGTGACCCTGGGCAAGTCACTTAACCCCAGTTGCCTAGCCCCTTACCACTTTTCTGTCTTGGAACTAATACTTAGTATTGATTCCAAGACAGAAAGTAAAGGTTAAGTAAAAAAAAAGTCATGGATAACCTTTTAGAGAGTGGTTTCAGATGAGTGTTGGATGCCAAATTGCATAGGGTTGAGCAAGGAAATAGAAGTGGATGTAGGTGAGTCTAAAATTTTTATCAGTGAGAGGAAAGAGAGAGAAAAGATGAATGTTAGGAACTCTCTTGGTAAAATGAAGATTTTGAAGAATAGATAAAGTGTGTTTTTAGGCAGCAAGGAAGTCAGTAGATTGAGAAGATTATAGATGAAAGAAGGATGATGAAAAAGACAAGCCTCTTGGAAAAGAGTAAGATCAAAGGTTTAAGTGTGGAAGGATTATAATATAACCATAATAGAGAGAAGAGCCACCTCTTCAGACTGGATCAAAGGAAAAGAAGCGATATAAAAGATGCTAAAGAGTTTGAAGTATTTAGTAATGGAAATGAGAGCCTATTTTCTCAGTAAAGTAGAAGAGGCTTGGTATCAGATACAGTTGATGAGGTTTTGCTTTGCTGCTTTTTTCCTCTTTCTAGAATGTTTGCTAAAAGGAGTAACTCCTGGGTAGAAGGGAGAGAAATGTGTTTCTGCCTTAGAACCAATACATAGTATTGATTCCAAGATGTGAGCTAAGAGTTTTTTTTTTTAAAGGCATTAAAAAAAAAAGTAGAAATGACCCACCAAGATAGGGTTGGGGTAATTAAAAAAGAATATGTTTGAAACAGTCATTGTGGGGAGTATCTCGCATACAAAGTTGGCATAAAAGCATTCTTAAGTAACTTTGAAGGGCCCAGTTCAAATAAAGTAATATGAACTTGTAGATTCAGTCAACATAGTTATGTGAATTCTTTGAGAAGGTTGAGAATAGGATATTAGAGAATGGAAGATTGTGGGACCCACCCAGTGGGTTGATTAGTAGGTCTTGAATAGTGAAAAGATGAGGTGGGGAGGAAAAAGGAATATTATACATTTATATAGTACCTACTGTATGCCAGGCAGGCATTTTTTACAAATATTGACTCAATTGTTTCTCTCCACAATGTGAGAACGTAGATGCTCTTACTACATTTTCAGTTGAAGAAACAAATAGAAGTTGAGGCAGGTTCACACAGCTGATAAGTGTTTAGGCTAAATTTAACTTCAGACCTTCCTTACTCCAGGCTATGGTACAATATGCACTGTGCTACCAGAGGCATTGGTGACAAGAGAATCATGGGGGTGAGAACTATGCATTGTTGAAATGGATGACTATATGGTCAAGACTGAGAGGGAAAAAACAAAGCCAGAGGAATGGTAATAAGGTGAGAAAACACTGAAGAATGGGGAGGAATTTAGGGCATCATGAAGAGGAGAGAGGAGAAAGGTAGGTTAGGTGGGAATTAGAATGGGAAATTTTCAGAGTTCATGAGGGACAGAAAAAAGACCAGTTTTGGCTGGGAAAATAGTTTTAGCCGATATCATGATGATCTTTAAAAGGAGATTTTATATTTTATCCTAGAAGCAATGGGAAGTCACTAGAAATTGAGTAGAATAGTGACATAGTCTTGTGTTTAAAGAAAATTACTTTGAAAGTGCTGTGGAGGGGGTGAGATTTGAATCAAATAGACCAATTAAAATATCTTTAACTTGGGTGAGAGGTGAAAAGGGTCTGTATCTTTTTCAGCTGAGAAAAAGTTGTTTGTAAGAAACGTTTTGGAGGGAGAAATAATATTTGGCATATCAGATATATGGAGTAAGGTAGAATGTGAAGAGTCAAGGGAAATGTAAAGGTTATAAACATGTGAGGTTAGAAAAGATGATAGTGACTTTAACAGAAATAGGAAAGTTTGGAAGAAAAAGTGGATTCTGGAGGAAAGATGTGTTCTGTTTTAGGCATGTTGCATTTGAGATGTCTCTGGGAAAATCCATTTTGAAATACGCAGTTAACAAATGTGGAATTTAATTTGAAGAGAGAGACTAGGTTTGGATATGTAGATGCAAATATCATTGTCTTGGAGATGATTAATCAACAACAAGCATCTATTAATGAATTAGTATGTACTAATAGGCATATATGGAGTTCTGGGTGAGACCTGGGGTAGAGGATACTTCCAATGTGTGAATTCCAGAGTTACAATGAGCTTCCAGGATGAAGAAGTTTCTGGGCCATCGTAGAGCAAATCTAGAAAGGTGTAAAGAAGACAATCTTTGGGAGCTGATGATAGAGAAAGAGACTAGGGGACCTGGGATGGAATCCTGGAAAACAGCCACAGTTAGGGATGTAATCTGGATGAAGACTCAGCAAAGAAAACTAAGGCGAAGAATGCAGTAAAAGCCTAGAGGAGATAATATTCAGGAGGGGAGGGTGGTAATGGTGTTTCTCTGGTCTTTAGGTCACAGAAGGTATCATCAAACAGCCATTAATAGTCCCAAGTGGGTCCTATACTAGATTAAAATATAACTGGAAAATATTTAACAAAATCAATAAAATAAATTGTAGCTAATATTACATTTTTAAACTTTTGGTATATGACCTGCAGAGTTTTTTATGTACGGATTAGTGTGCCCCATTATTATATGTTTAACTAATACTTGTTGATTGACATTGTTATAAAACATTTCTCTCCAGATACAGGAACATATATTCTCTTTTCTTTAAATTTTGATTTCTGATTGTTAGTTTTATTAGTAAGGAATACATACTTGTAATTTCTTTTATTAACCTAAAGCTAACAATTGCTTTAAAAAAGATCTTTTGTTTTATATTAAATGTTTAGAGATCTTTCATTTGGACTTCTTTTTTATTAAAAGATGGCGTTTGCAGGCCTAGAGGTAGAAGGTCCTAGATTCAAATTTGGCCTCAGACACTTCCTAGCCGTGTGACCCTGGGCAAGTCACTTAACCCCCATTGCCTATCCCTTACCACTCCTCTATCTTGGAGCCAATACACAGTATCGACTCCAAGACAGAAGGTAAGGGTTTAAAAAAAAAGATGGCATTTATCTTTGAGATTTCCTTCCTTTTATCCCTTCCATAGATTGTGACACATCTTCTAGGTCTTCGTTCATTTCTCCATGTTTTCTAGTTTCTGTAGTTCTGTACTTTCTCCAACAAATCTTGTATATGGGAAATTAAAAAAAAAATACGAAGATTCAGATGACCTGAAGAAGAGTGAAATAAGCAGAATTATAAGAATAACACACACAGTGACAGCAATGTAAATGAGAAGAACATTAGAACAGAGCTGAACACTGAGTAATTAAAACAACCAATCTTAGCCAGAGAAGAAATGAAGAAGCCCTTCTCTTGTAGAAAGTTGAGGGTTTTGTAGAATATTGTGTTCATGCACTATCAAGATTTGGTCATTTTAAGTTGGTTTTGCTTTCCTTTTTTTGTTGCTACAAGGACAAGGGAGGACGTGGTTGTGGGAAAGAGAAGGGAATGTCTGGAAATTACAGTGATAGAAAAACAAAAGGTATCAATAAAATATACATGTATTAAAAAGAATGCCTTCATTTGACCTTGACATTCATTTGCATGTAATGCCATATACCTCTGCTTCATTTCACTGCCAGTCTCCTAGAAAGAATTATCCACATTCCTTGTTCCTACTTTACCAACAGTGACTCAGTTAATGCTTTGAAATCTAATTTAAATTCCACCTCTGAAGTGAAGCTGCCCTCTTTTAAGACTACCAATGATTTTCTTGTCTAATGGCCTTTATCAGTCTAAATTTGTTTGATTTCTGCTCCTTTTGATACTAGTGACCTTCCTCTATTATTTACTCTCTTATCTCTTGCTTCCATACTGGGGCTTTTTGCTGGTTGTTGTTCTTGTCTTTCCACTCCGTTGGGTTTTTCTTCCTGTCCATTAGTATCAGCTATCACTGGACCCTCTTTTATAATTTCAGCTCCTATGAGTTCAAATATTAGCTATACATATATGATTCCTGAATCTTATCTCTTTGACCTTAATTACTCTTGACCTTTAGTCATACATTTTCAACTGTCTGTAAACTGTATATCCAGGAGAGTTACGCTCAATCTCAAACTTAGTATGACCCAAACAGAACTCATAGAAGTCTAGATTCAGGGAATGAAGGAATATCAGTTCATCTAATCCTTTACACATAAGGAAATTGAGGTCCTAGTAGGAGGAGATAAGTACAAGATCATGGTGGTGGTACCTCTCAAGAGTTGATATTTGAACCCAGGTCCAGAATTCTAGAGCCATTATTTTCTATTATAGGATCTTCATAATATCTCCCCTCTCTGACACGCACACATAGCAGTTCCTCCAAATTTCCTTATTTTCATTGAGGGCACTACTAACTTTCTAGTTATACAGGTTTGTAACTGTAGTACACTCTTTATCTGTTCAGTCTCTAATTTTTTTAATTTATGTGCAATATTTCTATGTTCTACTGGGAAAGAAGTAACAAAGAGATAAGCAAATACATAGTAATTTGAGGAGCTGGAGAGCTTTAATAATTGTGAAATCAGAGAAAGCTTTTAGTTGATGACCCCTATAGTCTGGAGGTGATATAATGGAAAGCTAAATTTGGGAAACTGCAAATAATCTCTCACTTTTACTTCCATTGTTCAGCTTATACTAAATCACTCTAATTTAGGTACTCATTGTCTTTCCCCTGAGTTATTATAAAATAGCTTCCTAATTGTTTGTTATCCCTATTTTCTACTTCATTTCTCCATTCCATTTTCCTTGGCACTCCCAAAGTCTTCCTAAGGTTTAAAACCATGTCAGTCTTTTGCTTTAAAATCTTTTAGTGCCTCTAATACCCCCAATTGCTTGTAGGACAGAATGGGAATTCCTTAGCCTTGAATTTAAGACCCTCTGCAGTTGGACTCTTAACTCAGTTTCCAGCCTTATTTCACATTGATTCTTTTCAGGAGCTCTACATTCTAGTTTAACTGGACTATTAATTATTACACTTCATGTCATCTGCCTCCTTTCATTTCCCCAAAGATGCCCCCATACCTGAAATATGTTTATGTTTGTTTTCACTGTATCCTCTCACAATCCATAGTCTTCTTTGTAGGTTCAGTTTAAGCAGCTCTACAATTATGTGTTCATTTGTTTATGTCT